>NW_023657842.1:0-26165 GCF_015228065.2 Penaeus monodon
AAAATTTCAGGGGGGCCAAATTAACTTTAAGTTAAAAAAAATTTGGAAATTGTACGGTGATGGCCCCTCCTTCCTCCTGCAGCTTCACAAAGAGGAAAGGGAACCTTCCCCCCGGCCAGCTGGTACTCAAACGCCACCGACTATGAACCACGGGGCACTCTCTAAAAATAAACAGCAGAGTACCGAAGTCATTTTCCAACAAAAATGCGCCTAGGTTACCACTGTTAAATGGCAGATCATAGAAACAATAGAAGGTGAAGAGTGTTTGTTGCAGCATTGCGGAGAGGCCAAACCCACACTTGTACATTACTTAGAGAATTGTCTGCACACGCAATTCCTGAGACAAGGCCCGCAGAAACCAGCCGTCGTGCTGGTAAATAGATTATGCGGAGATGCTTACACCACGGCTACAGGAGCGGCCTGCTGGCAATCCAACCGCCACGGTAAGCACCGAGTGTCAGAGAACCAAATGAGACAGCCTAAAAAAACTGACACAGGCCGGGCCATAAATAAAAAGGTCCGGGCGAAGCCAGAACTTTGCAAATCTCAAACGAACGAACGAAACGAGATCACAACCCCCCCCGTTTCCCTCTGGCAGAGCAGACAACGGGCAGCATTTTCCACAAGGGCTGCCCAGTTTTTAGCCGACTGGGGAGCCTGCCGGCCTCCCCCGTTGATCTCCGACTTCCCCTACCAACATCCACCCCACCTGTTGGGCACCACACCCATAACAGGACACTCCCCCCAAAGAGATAAGACACCCCGTAACCTCAAATAGTAGAGCGCAACCATTTCCCTCCACTAAGAGGTAAGGCAAAAAAAAGGAGGCCTGCTGGCCCCACATAGTTTTTAAAATTTTAAAAATTTTATATATATATATATATTTTAATATAATATATATTTTATAAATATATATTATTTGTTTTTTTGTTTGGTTTTTTTTTGGTTTCTGTGTGTATATTAAATAAAATTTTATTTATTAATATATATAATTTTTTTGTGTGTGGTGTTTTGTGTGTGGGGTGTTTTGTATGTTCCGTTTTGTTAATGACTTCTCCAAAAGTGGGGTGTGTGCGCACACAACCCAAAAACACACACACCCGCTCGCATCCCAAAACACACACACACACACACACCACAATATATATATATAATATAATATATTATATATAATAATATATAATAATATAGTATATAATTTATATATAAAAAATATATATTATTAAAAATTTTATTATAATTTTTATATATATATATCTATTATATATGTATTATATTAATATTATATATATAATATATTTATATAATATATATATATATATTGTTAGGTGTGATATATAATATAATTTAATTATATAAATATATAATATAAATAAAATTACACTATATATGTAAAATAATAATAAAATATGTAAATAATATATATGTTAAAAAAGATAATAGTTTTATTTTATAGTATATAATAATATATTATTAATATATATTATATATATAATATCATAAATAATATATATTATATATAGTATAATAATATTATATATATAAAATATAATATAATTTATATATATATATATTGTTATATATATATATATTATATTATCTAATATCTGTATCTTATTATATAATAATATTAATATAATATATATATTAATATGATTATATATATAATAGGTGTGTGGTGGTGGTTGTGTGTTTTTTTGGGGGGGTATGCGATGCGCGGTGGTTGGTGGTGTTGGGTCCCTTGTTTTTTTGTGGGTGCGCACACACAAACACTATGAGAAGTCCCCATAACAGACGTGAACATAACAACACAACCACACACCCACACACCCCACAACATATATATATATATTATATTAATATATAGATATAAAATGATAATAATTATAATAATACACAGACATACACACCATAAAACCACACACACACCACAACACAACAGATATATATAAATGTAATTATAGATATACTATATATTAATTAAACTTTTTTTATTATATTAATATATATTAGTTTATAATATATATATACATATTGTGGAGGGCCCCAGCCCCAGGCCCTCCCTTCCCTTTTGGCTCCCTTACCCTATAGTTGGGGGATTGGGGGGAATGGGTTTTGCGCATTCTACTATTTGAGGTTACTGGTGTCTTTTCTCTTTTGGGGAGTGTCTTGTTTTAAAATGTGGTTGTTGAGTGCCCACCAGGTAAATGGGCCCCTGGATGGTTTTTTTTTGGTAGTGAAAGTGTCAAACCCCGGAAGCTCAAAAAAACGGGGAGCACCCCGTCCCAGGACTCCCCCCCCCATTCCGGCGGTTAAAAGGACTGGGCCAGCCCCTTGTGGAACTGCCCTGCCCTTTTTTTTGGGTTTGTTTGTCCCCCTGCCTCTTGGCCCAAGAGGGAAATCGGGGGGATGCCCTGATCTCGTTTTTTCCGGTTCGTTCGGTTTGAGATTTGGGCGAAGTTTCTGGCTTCGCCCCGGAACCTTTCATTTATGGCCCCGGCACCCTGGTTTGGTCAGTTTTTTGTAGTGGGCTGTCACCCTCATTTTGGGTTTTTTCTCCTTGAACACTCGGTGCCGTTACCGTGGGCGGTGGTGGCATTTTGCCAGCAGGCGGCTCCCTGTTAGCCGGTGGTAAAGCAATACCCCCACCTTCGCAATAAAATCTTATTTTTCACCGCCCCACGACGGCCCTTGAGGTTTCCTGCCGGGGCCCTTGGTCCCTCGGAATTGCGTTGGGTGGCAGGACCCAATTTT
This sequence comes from Penaeus monodon, assembly GCF_015228065.2. Taxonomy (NCBI): domain Eukaryota; kingdom Metazoa; phylum Arthropoda; class Malacostraca; order Decapoda; family Penaeidae; genus Penaeus; species Penaeus monodon. The sequence continues at coordinate 2,755 of NW_023657842.1, forward strand.
TTCCCTCTAAGTAATTGTACAAGGTGTGGCGTGTTGTGTTTGGCCCTCCGCAATTGCATGCAAACAACCCAACTCTTCACCCTTCGATTGTTTCTTATGAATCCTGCCATGGGAACAGTGGGTAAAAACCCCTAGGCGCATTTCCGTGTTGAAGATTGACCTTTCCGGTTATCCTCCCGCTTGTTTTTATTTCAAGAAAGAGTTGGGGGCCAGTGGGTTTTTCCCCAATAGTCGGTGGCGTGTTTGGAGTACACCAGCTGGCCGGGGGGGAAGGTTTCTTCCGTTTTTCCCTCTTTTTTGGTGGAAAGCTTTTGGCCAGGAAGGAAGGGAAGGTGGCCCCATTCCACGTACAAAATTCCTCTAAGTAATTGTTCGGGCACTCCTGATGGTGTATTTCTCATGGGATTAGGGCCAATACCCCTGCCCCAACCTTTTTCCGAACTAGTCCCCCCCTGTCCAGCCAAGCTTTCCATTCCCCTCCTGAAAATCCCCAATGTTGGCTGGGAAACCCAGGTTTGATGATAGATTCTTCTTACTCTGTTGGGGGCAAAGAAATTCCTCTATGTTGCCATTTTGTTGGAGGATAAGTAGTCAGAAGGTAGAAATTTGATTGTTCCCCAGTTGGGGTTGAGGCGGGGGGGGGGGGGGGCTGCTGGCAGACAGCGATGGGCTCCCTTCCCCTGGAGTCCCCCCCACCCCTGTATGAATGAAACCCACACGTGTACCCCCCACCCCCACCTTCCCACCTGAAACGAGAACGCCCGGTGGGGGGCCTCAGTGGGGCACCATAACAAAATGCCCTCTGGCGCCCCCTGTAGCCGAGGGAGGCGTTGGTTCTGTGTTTACCCTCAATGGATTTTTTTGTGGCAATCCCCCTTATTGCCGTGGCAAAAACCGGGGTTGGGCCCCTTGCAGTGGGGGTTCCCAAGGGGAATCCGACCCGTCCATCCCCCGTGGGGTAAGTTGTCCCCTGCTACCTGGAGGAAGTGGGATGTTTTGCATGACCCTTCTGGGTTTGTTTCTGCCCCCCTGGCCTTGGGGCGGTGGGGGCATATTTTCATTTCCTTTTATGGTTTGCAGGTCCCCGCATGACCCAGAAAACTCTATTGAGCTTTTTTGGTACCACCTAAGGCCCGTGGGAGCCTTTTTTCCCGAACCAAAGGGGGGGAGTCCCTGCCCCCCCCTTTGGGCCCCAAAGAAAAGTGGTTTCTTTTTTGAGGCTGATGGCGTATTTAACCACCCCGGGTGTGGTGAGATAGCCAGGGGAAGGGTTTGGTGTTTGTTGCCAACACCTTTTGTTATCTTGTTTCCTTAAGGCGTCACTTGACTATTTTTATGTCCCCCCCCGTTAAGGCTTTTGTTAATTTCCTGGGCAAATGGCCCTCTGGGGGATGGACCTTTGATAAAAAAATTGTTGGGGCTTGCCATTAAGAAGTCCATTTCCTGAGGCCAAAGGGGGAGAAAGGTGTTTGTTTGCCCTCTAACAAGGTTGGTTTGAGGACCTTTCCAAACCCCCCTTTGGGGGCACCCCAGAAAAATGACCCCCTGGGTTTTTGCCCCATTCGTTTTTGGACTTGTCCCACCCCCCCCCCCCCTCCAGTTGGGGCCCTTTAAGTTATTGCGTTCTTTAATGCCAATCCAGAGAAGGGGGCGGGAGGGCGGCATGGGGGAAAGTTCCGCACCGGGTGAGCAATGGGGCCCCAGAAACCCAGCATGGTTAACATAGAATTTGATCTCAGTTACTCTGTGGTTTCCCCTGGGGCCTTCCTATGCCGTCCCCCCCTTTCCACTTATTGCTTCCCGTCATGGACCAGACCCAGTCCCCCCATTTTTGAAGTGTTTTTTTGGTTATTTGGTCCAACCAATGGTACTGGACCTCCTCCTGGGAAGGAGAGGGTCCCCGGTTCTATCTTTTACCCCCCAAGGTAGAGGTCAGTCCCCCTGAACCCCATCCTTCCAAGTTCCCCACCTCCCTGGGATTTTTCAGACTTGTGCCCTTGAACTTCTCCCTGTCCCCCCCTCAAAGAAGTAGCCCCATAGCCCCCCCCCCCCACCCCTTGGGTGTTTTTTTAGCTTGCAAGAAGATTTCTTAAAGGTCCCCTGTCCTAACAACACGCCCTCCCTCGGATACGAAGGTTCCCCCAGACCAACGCCCCTGGCTTTTTGTTTTAGGCAATATGGGCTCCAGGGAGAATTGATTAGCAAAAAGTCGGTCCACCCCCCCCTTGCATAGGAAGATGAACATTTCGTTGGAGCACCCCACTGGGAGGTTGTTTTATGTTTTGAGGATAAAACAGGAATATTAATATGTTTAAAGAGAGCTTGGTAAACCTGAAGAAAACTCCCCCCGATCCTTGTGGCCCGGTTTTTCCCCCATTGTCCCTCTAGTGGGCAAATCTGGCGCTTGTGAATAATTGAACCCTTGGGAATTTTGACTCTGGGCTTGTTCGATTCCCGTAAAAGGTAGTCACCCTATCCCCAAGCCTTAATGGAAGCTTAACCTTCCTGATTCCCTTTTGGAATCGGCCTCCTCCTGATGGCAACAAGATTCAACTTGCCTTTAATTTCCAAAAGCCCCTTTCCCCCTCCAAGGGTTTCAAGGCATCACTAACCCACAGAATGTTGGCACCCCCACGTGCTTTAATTTGTGCTCAATAGCCGTGGGCCTATGTACTTGGGTGCGCCCCTGTGCTCGGTGCCCCCCTGGTGAACCTTTGGTGGGAGGTTTTTTTTTCCATGTGGGGGTTCCCCCATTATTCCCATCAGAGCCGGTTCAGTACCATCCACTCTCCAGCCCCGTCCCTTTGGCTAGACAGCCTTGAGGAGAGAAAGGAATGGGGCAAAGTAAAAAACTTCCCTCCCCCCTGGCCCCCTCAATTTGGTTTTTTAGGGGAATGGAAAAACTTATTGATAGCCACCCATTTCCAAAAATCTGGGGGGTAGAGTGGAAGGGTTTTCCCCCCTCAGGACTTGTTGATGAGTTTTTTTGCCAAAGGAATGCAAGCCTCCACCTACCCTAGTCCCCCCCCCAGGTGGGAAATGGAGTAACGAGGGGATCCCATCAGAGGCCTGGGGGGGTACCGAAAGATCCACATCCAAGGCTGGGGCCTGTGGTGTAAAACTGGGCCCATTTTATATGCATTTCTTAGTTTTTCCCCCAGAGAAAAAGATAACGTCCTGAGTTTTTCATCGGGTTTGAAGCTGCCCTTTCCCTCCTGAATATGAGAAAAAAAGTTCCCCCTTGTTGTTTTGGTTTTTTGTAGGCATTTTTTGTCCTTGCCCTCAATTCGGCCTGGCCAAGGGCTGGTTTTTTTTTTTTTGCCTTTACTTGGTTCCTTTGCAGAGAACTTTGTGCGCCCAGGTCCCCCTGTTTTTTGGCCTCTTGAAAAACTGGGGGGTCATGGGTGGGGGGGTGCATCTCAGGGGGGGCTAAGCAGCCTTTGGTAGCTCCGCTTGACCCATTGGCCCCCAATAGGGGTGGTATGGGTGGGGGGGTGTTTTGAAGGACCTACACACTTCCCACATCACTTTTTCCCCTTTTTTTCTCCCTGCCCCCTGGAACGCCTTCTGGCTGGCAAGTTTTCATTGGGCATTTCCCTGACAGCCCCCCCTCCCGGTAGGAGGGGGCCCTTTAGGTTTGTTGTCCCCCCCAGGGGGGTTCTTTGCCTTTTGGAAAATGGGTTTTCAGCCATTTTGTGCCCACCTGTGCTTGACCTCCCACCCCTAATCCTCGTCCCCGTTTTAAAGGTACCAGGCGGGGTCCTTTTGTGGAAGCCTCCCTGGACCCAAGGCCGAGTTTTGGGGTAACAAATGGGTCAGTGATTGCCCCCTGCCTCAATCCAATGGATTTACAAAGTTTTCCCCTGGGCCTGTAGCAACTTTCCCAACATTTTTCACTTTGTAATGGGTTCATTTGCCTTCTTCAGAAAAGCAGCGCCAAGGGCGTTCTTGAAAACGCCTGCCCCCCCAGTTTTTTGTGCCTTTGGTCACCTGGTTTGTTCTCAATCTTTGGGAGTTCGGTACCGTGGCATTTTTTTCGGCCTTTTGGGCCCCACTATCGCATATTGATGGGTAGTTTTTTTATAAGGTGCCGTGGGGTCCCAAAGGGGAAGACCGTCCCCCACTTAGGTGAAAGGTTTCCCCCTTCCATCCGATATACCCAGCCCAATCTCCTCCCAACCAGAAGGTTCCCCCCGCCAAGTGGCCAGGGTGAAAGGTTCCCTAGGACCCGCCCTCCCTTACCTGACATTTCGTTTGGCCTCTTGGTTAATTGAGGAGAGCGATTCCCCCTCGGGGAATGGTCCCCACCTCAAGGCACGTTTTGGGGCTTTTTTTTTCATTGTGGAATGGACCCCCAGCTTGCCATTTGGGGTTTTGCCCCAGGAGGAAGCCCAGAACATAAGTGCACTGGGGGGGGGGCGGGAAACAAAGTCTGGTCCCGCCCTTTCCGTTAGCACTCTCTTGCCGGCTTTGAGGGCCGCCTCCTTTCCCTGACAGAGCATGCCAGGCCTCCCAGGCGTGATGCCTCCCTTGGCACAGTTTTTGGGAACATTTTGGCTTGTTTGTGGTTCCCCTCTTTTTCCTCCCTTTGTAAAAAGCCCTTTAAAATTGGCCCCCAACTTCCTGGGTGTTGTTGTGCCCCTCGCTTTTTACGGGTGTGAATGGTTCCCACCCCGTAACGTTTGGCAACTTAGAAATCACCGACGTTGGGTCCAGAAACACGGTTATGTTTTCCCGGAAGGTTTGGTGGTACCCCAGTTAACCCAAATCAAAAGGGGTTTAGAAAAAAGGTTTTGGGTACCTTTCCCCCATGGTCAAACAAGGACTTTGGGCCTGTTTGTTGGAGTCTTCCCTTTCCGGACAATTCCGGGAAAGCCCACGTCCACGAACCCCTGTGGGGGTGTGAATGGCGGATCATCTCCACATCCATGATGAAGAACTGAAGAAGCCCCCAAGGTTATCACCATCTTGAACCCCTCCTCTTTTCCGAGGATTAAGTGGTGAAAAAGAAGGGCTCCTTTTTTACCCCCATCCTTTTTTGCTCCCCCTTCCGTTTTTGTTTTTTCCTGCCAGGAAAAACACAAAGGTTTAGCTGATCCTTTGGGGGCATGATGATCCCCATGGGCCCCCCTAATACGATCGCGGAACCCAGAAAACGGACAACCGGAAATTTTTTGCGTGTAGGTTTCTCTTTCATGTGCCCTGAACCATTTTGGTTAGGCATTGTTCCGAAGCCCTTCCGGGGTTTGAACAGGTTTATCTTCAAAATTGGTGGGGAAACGCCCTTGGAGTCCCAGACTCTCCCCCTAGAGTAAAATGGGTCCCCCACCACCCCTTCCGGTTCCCTCCGGTTTCAGTTTGTGTTTTCGGCCCCCCCCCTGTTTTTCGGACTTTTTGGTGTCTTGCCTGTTTACGTGAGGGCACCAGCCTTTGTTTCGGCATGGTTTTTCAAGCCTTTGTTGCTGCCCAGTTGTTGTGGCCCTTCCCTTGTGCCTCGGGGGTTTTTTTTTTTTCTTTTTTTTGCCACCCCGGAGGCAACGTATGGCTTCAGGGTGGTTGCCGTGGGTTTACTGGGGCCTTGCACGGGTCCCCACCCCCCCCCCCCGTCCAACATTAGCAATCTGTCACCCCCCCCCTGGTGGGGGTGGTTTGTTTTTGGGTTTGTGTAGATTTTTTTTCCCATGTATATTGGACCCCCAGTGCTTCCATCCACTCAACGCCCCCACCCCCACAGAGTTTGCAACCAAGGGGGAAAGCATGAGTGGTTAAGAACCCAGTGGGATTCTAACAAGCACAAGTTTATTGTTTCCTGTCCCTAACGGCCCAAGCTTTTTTGTTATTGTTAGAACAGAAAACCAGGGCCCCTTGAGGGGCCTTGAACCATTTTTTTTTCCAAAGTCCCCCACATCCCCCTTGTCCACCCTCTCTGAAAACACCCAAAAGGGGCCCTGGTTTCCAATCTCAGAGAGAAAGGAGGGGTCCTGCCACCTGTTCCCAGTAAGTTTCCCCTTCATCGCCTCCTGAAACAGCCAACCGCAGACCTAATTTTTCATCAACGGTGAGGGGGAAAAGAGAAAATCTAACACTTTTTTTATCCAGGCAGTTTCCTATGCAGAACAGGAACACACAAGTTTTTGTGTTTCTTCCCTAGCGGAAAAAAAGCTATTTAGTAAACCAGGGAGAGGAACCAGGCCCCCTTGAGGGGCCCACTGACAAAGTGAAGGGGGCCCTCCCTTACCTTGCCCTATCGTTTTCCTATTGCGAAACAGAGATGGCTAAGGTTTTGTTTATCAAGATTTGGTCCTGCCCAGAACCCAAGGTTACCCTAGCAAATAGAAATGGACCAAAACTCTATGCAAATCACCGGTAAAGGCAAGGCCCCCCCTCCTAAAAAGGAACCCCCCTTTTACCTCCCGCCGGGAGGTACAAAGGTCCTGCCCACGTCCCCCGAGCAACGGGCCGCCCCAAAAGAGGGGGTCCCAGTTCACCAGAAAAGGTTGGTTTGCACAGAGTTGTTCTTTATCCTAAATGCCGGAAAAACAATTTCGTAATAGGAAAGAAATAGGCCTTAGAGGGCAAGGAAGCTACCATGGCAAAAGCCGACATAAGCAAAAGTGGGGCAGCCAAACAATGGGGGTTGCGTCCCAACCCGTCCCCGATGAACCCGGCCCCCCGTTAAGACGCCCAAGGCACCAAACTTTGCTAGACATGACAACGGGGACGCGACGCCGCCCCTATACACGATCACATCCCTCTCCCTCCACACTTCCGAGTACATCGCAACCCTTGTGACTTTCCAGTTTCAATCTGTTAAAAAGGGTAGCCGGCGAGCGACAGACAGGGCTCTCAGGACCTCTAGTACCAGGTTTTTGGTGCGGGGTCTTAGTAAGAGACTATATGACACCTCACGCAAAGAAGACCTTGGGCTTTGTGGATAACATTGGGTGCTATCAACAGTTATTCGTACTTTGAAGCTAGTGTTTTAATTTGTAGGTCAGAGAGCTTACAAATTAAAACACGAAGCACTGTGGCAATTGGCAGTTTACTGAGAGGTGCCGGCGAGCACATAAGGGTTCCATGCCCGTTCGGCCAGGGTTCAAACCCCGACCGGCCCTAACACACAAAGACTGTCAATTGTTCTGTGTGCCTCGCCTTTTTGAAGGACCACTTTCGCCATTGCACGTTCCAGGTCATATATCGCTTTCGCTAGCCTTCTCCCACTCCCACACCCATCACCCTTACGCTATGCACAATGGTGTCACATGATCAAATTAAAATACATGGGGAGCCCCTCTCCTGTGAGGTGGCTCTCCAGAGCATCTTCGAAATCACTGAGTGCAGTCACACATGCTTCAAAGTGCACAATGGTACAAAGTTGCTGTAGGCCAAGCCAGAGCAAAGACCCTCTTCCTCTCCTCATCTGGCCAAAGAACAGCTTGCGGCTTCAGGCTTCAAACCTTCCTTCCCTCAACTAAGGCAAAATGCACGGTCGTGGTCAAAAAGATCGACAAGGGGACAATCCCGCCACGATGCGTCTGAGGGCCACCAGGCGGAAATAACAGCCAAAACCCGATGTACTGTAGTGACATTTACGAACCTCCGAATCTCGGATCGTCAAGATCAGATGCCTCTCGCCTGAGAGGCACAGAAAATTATCTCCGTGGATCGTTATGTTATGTTTAACACAGTCCGTCCCCATCTATAACATAAGAGCCTGAAGTGCCCTGAAGTGTTACAGGTACAATCACAAAAAAACACGAACAAAGGTGCGTGCAGTCGTCTTGCGGCGAAGTCGGCATTTCTTCGCCACTTGCAAACAAGCCGTCAAATGTTGCAATTGTGAGCGGGCAGCACGTCGCTGTCAGCGGGTCTTGCCCTACACGAAAGAAATACTGAAGACAAAACGACAAAGCACGTAAACAAACACCAACCCAATACGCCCTCAACAGTTCACACTCCTACTGACATCTACACACACCACAAGACCTCACGATCCCCCCGAGAACCACAATTCTCCCCCTCAGGTTCCCCAAAACAACACTTTCCCCACCGCAACACTAAAATACAAACAATACCACCTAACTATGATACGCTGCCAAATACAAAGCAAAAGATTCGCAACATTGATCCCTGTACCTACGAAGAAATCAACTCCCTACGCTGTGATTCCCAGTGAGATCTTTGAAGACGAAGACCTATACATATCTAAATATCACTCACAAACAACCACAAACACCGAGGCTAGACGGTGACCACCACACAACCACAGCCCCTTCTACCTCCGCCCACACCTACTCCCACAACCACAACGCCACCAAAACTAAGCTACAACAAAACACTACAAAAATACAAAAACGTAACACAATCGCAAACTTGCCATCACACTAAACAAGCACAAGAAAAAAGAAACGAAAGGAAAGACCCACGCCCCCAGATGATCCACCGCACCCCCTCGTCGTTACACGGACGGACAACATTCTGGGGGACTCGATAGTGGGGAATAGCCTCCAAAATCAACCTCCCTGAGGTCGAAGCGGGGGGCGACGTCGCTACCTGCTCCCCTGGGTGACGCAGACCCCGTTCTCCCTGTCAGGGGGAAAACTCGGGGGACAAGGAAGCACCGGGAAATTGGTCCGCGGTTCCGGGAGCAGCAAAAAACGCCACGAAAAGTGGTATCAGCGTTAGCTTGACCTACTCTAAGTGGCGTGCTAGACCTCCCACGCCAAACTGCACTTGTTCAAAAACCCTTGCACACCCACCTCACACACCCACACTCACACACATACCAAACGCACACAAAGCTACAGTCAATCAGAATAAAAGCACCCAGATGGATCTATGCTGTCGGCTGGGGACGAATTGTGGCACCTCACGCATTCACACGAGAAAATGCTTCTGTGCCTCTCCCTGCCGCGGGAGTTTAGTGTAAAACAAACAACTACAAACCTCGTCTGTTTGTTTTGGTGTCCGTCTGATAGTCCAGCCTTCTTCAGGAGAAGGAGGGCGGCCTGGCCGCAGATTTCTTCTCGTTGGACCGAGGCGATGGACAGGGCCAGTTCCTGTCGGCAGCAGCATCGTTCCCTGTGTACTCTCATACTCTCCTTCACATCTTCCACCCCTCCTTCTTCCCCTTGTCTTGTTGCATTTTATTTAAATTTAAACTCTTTACATATAGGATAAGCACGATATGCGAATCTTAGCTCGCCCAGGCCCCCGGATGAGAGGCAACACGTACCCACGTACTAGCCCGGGGCAGGCTTAAAATTTACAGGATAAGGTACGATAAGGGAGCCCGGCCTGTGTCGACTAATGCCGACTTGCTCACGTGTGTTAGCTGGTGCTGACTCGGCTGGAACCTAGTTCTGTATCGCCGTGGTGCCCAGCCACAGCAGTAACCTCCAGCGACAGTTCGCAACTTTTCGCGCCTGGCAGGGAGCGAACCTCCAATCACTGGATGAGAGGGCGACATGTTACCACTGTACTAGCCCGGAGGCGTTCGTTCGTTTCAGATTTGCGAAGTTTGGCTCGCAAGGGCCTTTCAACTTATGGCCCGAGACCCTGGTGTCAGCTTTTAGGCTGGCTCATGTGGTTCTCTGACATTCATTGCTTACAGTGGCGGTGGGATGCCAGCAGGGCGCTCCTGTTAGCCGTGGTGTAAGCATCTCAAATAATCTCTTCACCAGCCACAAACAGCTGTGTTCCGGGGCCTCGTCTCAAGGAATTGGTGTGCACCCAATCTCTAAGTAATGTACAAGTGTGGGCGTTCGGCACTCGCAATGCATGCAATCAAACTCTGATTCACGTTCTATGTTGATGATTTGCCATGAAACACTGTAACCTAGGCGCATTCTGTGCAGAATGACTTCGTTACAACTCTGTTGCTTATTTCAGAGTGGTAGGGCCAGTGGTTCATAGCCTGCGGCGTATGAGTACCAGTTGGACGAGGGTAGATATTGTCACTGGGTGAGCGCTGCTTGAAGACAGTCGAGGATGGCTCCTTTGGAGTCTGTATTTATGACCACTTATCCTTCCCTCACGGACGCGTGCTCCCAGTGCTCCATGATAAGCAAAATGCTCTGCCTGTAGCGAGGAGGTGTTGTCTGTTACCTCATGGATTTGTGGCACCATTCTGTGAAGTCGGCGCCTGCAGTGTGGGGTTCAAGGGATCGACGCTCCAAGCCGTGTAGTAGTTCTGCTACCCGGAGAAAAGTGATGGTTGCAATGACCCTCTGGGTTTCTGCTTAGGCCTTTAGGGTACAATATTTCATCTTTGCTTGCCAGTCTCATGATACGAGAACTCTATCGAGGTTTGTGCCATGCCGGGAGTTTGACAAATTCAAGGTGGGGGAGTCCATGCCCTTGGCAAGAAGCGGTTCTTTGAGTGATGGCGTTTAACACCCTGACTGGTGTGAGGACAGCCAGGAGTTGTTGCAAAACAGCTCGTTATTTTGTTCTAAGCATCTGACATTTATGTCCTTAGGTTTTGCTATCCTGGGAGCCGGATGACCTTTGATAAAAATTCGGGCTGCCATAGATCGATCGTGAGGCAAGGGGAGAAGGTTTGCTTCCAGTCAAGGTAGTTAAGGACCTTCGCCCACCTTGGGGCCACCAGATGACCTGACGCGTCGTTTGCACTTCTCCAGTTGGTTTTTATATTTTTTCTTAATGCCAATCAGAGTAAGGGAGACATAGTCTTAAAATGCCTGACAGCATGTACATCGAATGATCTTAGTTACTCTGTGTCTGGCCCCTATGTGCTTTCACTCATTGCTCTCATGACAGACAGTCTTGGTTTGTTTGGTTCAACTAAGTACTGGACTATCCTTATGGAAGGAGAGGGTCCGGTCTATCCTTACCCAATGTAGAGGTAAGCCTGAACCCATCAAAGTCCATTCCCTGAATTTTCAGACTGCCTTGAATCTCTTGCTTAGGCCATTGCTTTAGATTTGGCTGCAGAGATCATTAGTCCTGTCCTACAAACACTCCCCAGATACAAGGTCCAGACAACGCTGGGATTTGTTTAGGCAGTGTGTCGTGATGATGATAGCAAGATCGTCTGCATAGGAGATGATCTTGCACCCCACTGGGACGGTTTATGTTGAGGATACAGGAATTAATTGTTAAAAGAGGGCTGGCCGACAAACCCACCCTGTGGGTTCCATTCTCTATTGACATGTGCTATGATTAGGTGACTTGCGAATTTACGCGGGGCTGTTCTATTCCTAAAGTAGATACCTATCCAAGCCAAGAGCTTACCTTCTGAATTCCTTTTTGGTGAGGGCTCCTGAATGGAAAGAGGACTTGCCAATTCAAAGAATTCTCCAGGTCAAGGAATACTAGCACAGATGTGACCGTGCTTATTGTGCTCAAAGAGCGTGGCTATGCTGTGCGCTGTGCCATGCCCTGGTGAACAACGTGGAAGGTGTTCATGCCAGGGGTCCCATTTCCATTGAAGGCGGTTCAGAACCGTCCTCTTCGGCGTCTTGGTCAGACGCGATGTCGAGCGAGACGGGTCGGTACTTCCCTGGCTCCTTTGGTTCGGGATGGGAACTATGTATAGCCCTTTCCAACTCGGGGTAGCGTGGAAGTTCCAGGATTGTTGATGAGTTGCAGGAATACAAGCCCACCTACTAATAGTCCCAGGTGAGGAAATGATGGGGGTATGAGAGATCCCATCAGAGCCGGGGCTGTGTTACAACTGGCTTTTAATCATTTCTTAGTTCCTCAGAGAAAGATAACGTCTGTTACCGGGGTTCGGCTCGCCCTTCCCTGATATGAACAGGTCTGTCTGTTTTTTGCATTCTTGTTTGCCCTCAGTTTCGACTGGCAGGGGCTACTGCATTTGTTCTCGCAGAGAACAAGTAGCAGATTCGGCTCTGACTGGTGATCATGGTGCGTGCATCTCGGGGCTGAGTGGCAGTAGCTGCTGACCTGTTACCATAGCTCTGAGAGGGTGTATGGTGGCGAAGACTAACACCATTCCAACCACTTCCTGGCCAACTCTGTTGGCAGTTTCCTTGGCATCCCTGACAGCCTCCCTTAGGAGGGCTGGGGTCGTCGGGGGTTCTTTGCCTTCGGAACTGTTTTGGCACATGTTGTACCCTGGAGCGTTGACTCCCTAATCATCATCGTTAAAGACCAGGGTCTTTGTGGACTCCTGGACCCAGGCCGAGTTTTGGGTTATGGTCTAGTGAGGCTGCTCACTCAAGGCATTTACAAATCTGGCTTGTAGCAATTCCACATTTCACTTTGTGGGGTTCAATTGCTTCTCAGACCAGCGGGCCAAGGCGTTCTGAAACACCTGCCAGTTGGGCCTTGTTCTGTTTTCCATTCTTGGATTCGGTTGCTGTGGCATTTCGGATGGGCACTATCCCTGAGGGTAGTTATAGTGCCTAATGGTCATAGTGGACCATCATGGCATAGGACATGCTAGCCAATTCCTCTCCACCAGGAGTCGCAGTGAGGCCAGGGTGAGGTCAAGGACCATTCCTCTGACATGCGTTGGCTCTTGGGTATTGGAGAGAGCAATCTCAAGGAATGTCTCAAGCACGTTGGCTATGTGTGGACAGAACACCGGTGGCCAAGCAGGAGCCAGAATGGGGTGGTGAGCATTGAAAGTCTCCCCCTATGATCACTCGGTGTGTCGCTGCAGAAGCCAGACATGGCTGGTGTTAAGGTACTACAGTTGGGCCAGCTGTACACATTGTACAATTTCAGGCCAGCGTGAATCTCGACGGGCAAGAGATTCAAAATCTTCTTCCACAGTGCGGTGCATCGGCTATTGTGGAGCAGGGAACGTTGCTCTGACAAGGGATCAGGCCTCTTTTGCCATCAGCCACGTGCAGCATGAAGACATGATACCCTGAGAAGCAAACAGGTTCCACTGTTATGCTCCTGGAGCATGACAATGTCAATTTGGCTCCTGATCGCCACTACTGCGTGGAGGATGCACTCCTTGTGGAGAAATCCACGACGTTCCAATGCAGAATATTAGTAGTAGCTTCTGACATTGTGTATTCGGCTTTTCTCTGTCCAGGCTATTTCTGTTGCATTCTGCTGGACTAGACTGGGCAGGCAGTGGTTTCTGGTTTTCTGGATACTGAATCAGCCCTGGTAGACTCTGCTGTGAGGGCATGGGCCTGGGTTGGAGTAGGGGGAGAAGTCTTGTCTGGGTAGAGGGTGAGGATGGGGCTGTTTGCCCTTTCCAGCCTTCATTCCTTTTAGGACTGCCAACAGTCTTGGTCAAGCCGTCATGTCGACCGCCGACTGCCTTCTCGGCCTCTTCACTCGTCCTTCCAGGCGGTTTGCCACTGTGGACTACAGCAGTCAGCAGGATCGACATGTTCCCCTCACGAGGGAGCATGTTCTTCAGCCCTTTTGGGGAGGACTTTGTGGTGCTGTTGAACCTTCTTCCTGTGAGTTCTTCTGCACTTGTTTTTATTTTGGGAAACTCCTGTTTTTCGGAGGATCTCGGTTTCGGCTGGGGGGCAGCTTCCTTCCTCTTAGGAGGGTCGGGAGCTCTTTCACCTTTGTTCTTGCCCAGACATAGGGTGCCTGGGGTGGCGGGAATAAGTCTGGTTGCTTCTAGCAACCTCTTGCCGCTTGAGGGCCGCCTCTTTCCTGACAGAGAAAGCCAGGCTCCAGGCGTGATATCACCTCTCGTCAAAGGTGGGACATTGGCTGTTGTGTCCTACTTTTCTTCTTTGTAGCTTTAATGCACACCTCGGTGTGGTGCCTTGTACAGACACCCACATTTGTGCTGTGCAGCTAGCCCTGGTGGTGTTCCTTAATTTTGCACTTGAAACACTGCCAGTGGATCCAGATTCCCCATACATTCGAAGGTTGTAGGTTACCCCAGTTACCCAGACAAGGGTAGAGGTATGGGGTATCTTTCATGGTCACAGGACTTACCTTGTAGGAGTTCCCCTTCGACATTCGGGAAGCCTCCCACAGCCTGTGGGGTGATGCGATCCACCTCCGAATACATATGAGACTGAGAAGCCAAGTTATCACCAAATCTGACCCTCTTTTCCTCGGGATTCAGTGGTGAGAGGATCCATCTTCCTCCCATATTTTATCTCCTTTCAGGAAAACAAAGGGTATCTGATCTTTGGCATGATTGATCATGCCCTGATCTCGCGCAACCCGGATCGACAACCGGATTTTGCGTTGGCTCTGCAAGGCCCTGACCATTTGTTAGGCATTGATCCAAGCATTTGGGTTTGCTGGCAACTTTGAAATGGCGAAAACACCCATGGGGGTCCAGACTCCCCCTCAGAGTAGGGTCTCCGCCTCGGTCCGTTTCGGTCCGCCCTTTAGTCTTGGGGGCTGGTTGTGGGGCACCAGCTGTTTGGCTGGTCAGCTGGTGCTCTGATCTAGGTAAGGGGGTGTCGTATGAGGGGTGCTCAGAGGCTTCTGTCCTGGGTGCTGGCCTGAAGGGTCCAGCCAACGAGAGTCCATCTGTTGGGACAATCTGGGGGACGTACATTATGACAGGTTTTTCTGTCTTGTCCCACAATCCTTGGCAAACAGGCGTGACAGTGTCGTCTGTGCTCGGAGTTTTATTTGCTACCCGGAGGCACGTAATGGGCTTCAGGGTGGCTGCTGGGGTCTGGCTTCAGGGGTTGTCAACATTACCATCTGTCATCCTGTGCTTGGAGTTTTCTTTTTGTACCTGGAGGCACATATGGCTGTGGGGGGGGGTTGCGTTTGATTTTCCAAGTATTTGGGACAGTGCGTCATCCACTCACGCCCCCACCCACCACAGCGTCCAACAAGGGGAGCTGAGTGTTAGAACCAATGTGGATATACGGCAGCCAATTAGCCGTTGCAAGCGGCATTCACGGACGGTGTCGCGCACTTACCACACACACACACACACACACACAACACACACACACCACACACACACACACACACCATGACTGCTTGGGACCTAGCCCCGAGGGAGGGACCAGCCCAATTGACCTGACCGGACCTGGATCAGGGTGCCTGTCTTAGCAGAATAGAGGACCAAAAAAAGCGTGGGTTGCTAGCCCCAGGGCTACTCATTCACGGCATTGCTCAACCTCAAGAACTCCCTCTCCCAGCGCACAAGACTGCCATGCACGGCAAACATGTGGGGAGGTGTGAACCCCTGGGGAAGACCACCTACAGGAACATTTTTGCTTCCTCCCTCAGTGAGGAGGGGAGCTCTTTCACTTTTCCAGGCAGTTCCTCTCCACCCTCCGAGAGGACCTGTACCAAAGTGAATCCCTTTTTCTCTCTCAGTGAAGAAGAGGGGGCTCCTGCACCTGTTCCAGTAAGTTCCTTCATCCCCCTGAACACAGCCAACCACAGACTATTTCATCACAGTGAGGGAGAGAAGCTAGCTTTTTTTTCCCGGCGATTCCTATGGGAGGACAGGAAGTTAGTGTTCTGTCTAGCGGCAAACTATTTAGACAGAACCAGGCTGAGGGGCCTGACATTTTTTTAAAGTGAATCCCTCTTCTCTCTGAAACACCCCAAAAGGGTGTTTCACCTCAGGAGAGGGAAAAGGGGTCCTGCACCTGTTCCCGTAAGTTCTCATCGCTCTGAAACAGCCAACCACAGACTATTTCTCACAGTGAGGGGGGAGAAACTAACTTTTATCCAGGCAGTCCTTATGGCAAAAGGGAAGTTAATGATCTGTCTAGCGGGAGCAATTTAGACAGAACCAGGCTGATGGGCCTGACAAAGTGAGGGGCTCCTACCTGCCTATCGTTCCTATGCGAAACAGAGAGTGGCAGTCATCAGATGGTCTGCCAGACCATCCTAGCAAACAGAATGGCAACTCTATGCACACCGTAAGGCAGGCCCTCTAAGGCCTCCAGACACAACCTCCCTGCGGGAGGTAAAGGTCTGCCCACGTCCGAGCACGCCCAAAAGATGGGTCCGTTCCCCGAAGGTGTCCAAAAATTCGTATGGGAAGAAAGGCTAAGGGCACAAAGGACTGCAAGCACATAGCACGTGGCAGCAAAAAGGGGGGACGCGCACCGTCATAACCGGGAAGAGCCGAGGGCCCAAATTGCATGGGACCGGCCCGGGACATCTCTTTAACCGCCCCTGCAAAAGCCCCCAACCGAGAGGTCATAGTGGCTCTCTTGGGATTATTGGTTTGCGCCACCCCTGGGGCCCCCCTCGGCGCCTTTTCCGGTACGGTCCCCTTTGCCGAAACGACCAATAAGGACCGATTCACCGCGGGGGAAAGAGAGGAGATCCTTCCAAGTTACTGTTGTTTCGTTCTTTAAGATTTGCGAATTCTGGCTTCGCCCGGGCCTTTCACTTTGGCCCGCCCGGCTGTCTCATTTGGTTCCCCTGACACCGGGTGCCACCGTGGGGGGGGGGGGATTGCCAGAGGTGCTCCTGTTTCAGTGGTGTAAGCTCTGCATAAACTTTACCACACGAGGCTGTGTTCGGGGCCTTTTCTCAGGAATTTAAATTGCACACAATTCTCAAGTAATTACAAATTGGTGTTGGGTCGCCGCAAAGCATGCAAAACCCCCCCTTTTTTTAGTTCTATTTTTTTGTAGATCTGCCCTGAACGTGGTAACCTAGGGGCATTTCGTGCAGAAAGACTTCGGGACCTCTGTTGTTTATTTCAGAGAGTGCCAGTGGTTAAAAGGTGGGTTGATCCACGGCCGAGGGGGATCTCGTTTCCTCTCTGTAAGTATAGGAAGGGGGTTTGCCACACCGTACCTTTTTCCTAAAGTTTTTTCGGCTTTTTTTTTTGTATTTCTGGGATAGGGTCATACCCCTCCCAACTTGATAGTCTTCACAAGCTCATTCCTCTGACCCCCATTTTTCTGGGAAATCTTTTTATGAAATTTCTTTTACCCTGTGCAAAAATCCTCGTGCCAGTGTGGGGATGGGTAAAAAAAGGTAGATATTGTCAGGGTGAGGCTGCTGAAGACATCGTGGCTCTTTGGAGTCTTTTATTTATGACCACATGTTTTCCCTCAGGGGACGCGGGGTTCATGCCCCCTTTAAGAACTGCCTCTCCCTTACGAGGGGCGTTGTTGTTCCCTCATGGATTTTGGCACCCCTTGCTGCGAACCGGCCCTGCAGTGTGGTGGGGATCGCCCGATATCCTGTATAGTTCTGCTACCCGGAGGAATGATGGTTGCAATCCCTCTGGGTAGTCACTGCTGATGTCCCCTAGTTTTTTACCCTTTGTTTGGTTTTCCCCTTTTCTTAAGAAATTTTATGGTGGTTTTTTACCAAAAGCAATCATTTTAAACCAAAATAAATAACCCCCCTTAAAAGGGGGCCCTTTCTTTTTTTAAAATCCTTTCCCCCCCCCTTTCTTCTTCCTGCGAAACCTAAACCCTCCCCCACCCCCAAATTCATCTTTTTCCAAGCTAAGCGCCCCTCATCCTTCCTTACCTCCATCTCAGGTTTTGGGTTTCCGACACGTGACTCTCCCGCCTGCCCCCTGCCCCGCCCGGGGCCCTTATCAAAAGGGGGACAACGCGCGGCGAGAGAGCAGGGCCCAAATTTTGAAAACCCCAACGTGGTGAACCCCAGAGCATTTCCCCGGGAAAGCCCTGCCCCCAAAGGGGAGAATCTCTGTTCGACCGGGAAAGAGGTAGCCGGGTTTCGACCTCACCGTTTTTCATCCTCGGCCCCCGGTTTAGCCGAGGGCGTCGCCGTTGCCAGGGGCGAAAAGTCCGTGCAGGGGCGTTCCGTGGCCCCGGACAGACCCCCTTTTCCGCCCCCAACCCTCCCTCGTTAGCCGGTGTTTCCGCGCCCGGGCGGGGGCCTCGCCGCCCCGTGATTCCTCACCCAAAGCGGTCCCGCTATGCCAGGGCACGCACCCCACAGATGGCGCGAGACCCCCTTTTGCGGCCTTTTCCCCCTTTTCCTCCCCCTGCGCTATGCCCCCAACTTTTACCCCCAATGTTGGGTTAACCCCCCGACTCTTTCTCTCTCACTAAATCATCTTTTCGACCCCCCCCCCCTTATCCTTCCCCTCTCCATCTTCATTCCCCCCCCCCCGGTCTTTTTCTTCTTCTTCTTCTTCAACGGGCTTTTCTATTCACATGGGCGCCGGGCGGATTTGCGTTTTTACCCAAAATCATAATTTTAATTTGGGCACGTTCGATAAGGCCGGATGCCCTTCCTGACGCCCCCCACAGATGTGGCGGTGACCTAGACCTTGCCTGAATAGGCATACCTACAGCAGCGCCCGGGCCCCGAACCTCTGTCCGTCTTTTGTACCTTCTCTCTCGTTACAATCTGCAAAAAAAACCCAAAACCCCGGAAATTTGTGGGGGTTTCTGTCACCCTTGGGATCCCAATTGGGTTTTTTTGGGTTGTTGTTTGGGGCTGTTTGTGTTTGGTTGGTTTTTGGTTTTTGTGTGGTTTTTGTGTGTGTGTGTGGGTGTGTGGGGTGTGTGTGTGTGGGGGTTGTGGTGGTGTGGGTGGTGTGGTGGTGTGTTGTGTGTTTTGGGGTGTGTTGTGTGTGTGTGGTGGGTGCGTGCGTGTGGCATTTTTTGTTTTGTTTTGTGTGTGTGTGTTCGTGGTATGTGGGGTGTTGTGTGTTGTGTGTGGTGGTGTTTTGTGGGTGGGGTTTTGGTGTGGGGGGTGGTGGGTGGTGTGTTGTTGTGTGTGTGTGGTGTGCTGCGTGCTGCGTGCGGGGGCCATGGTGTGTTTTTTGTGGGGTGTTGTGTTTTTTTGTGTGAAATCCGAAAAGAAGTGCTCGAATGAACGCTTTAGCGGTAGAGTGACCCCATAACTTTTGTATTTAAAATTTTTTGTTTAAACCCTAACTATCTGTTTTTTTTGTAGATTTTAAATCTTTTTTTTATTTTTATATACATATATGAAAATAAATTATATGATGGAAAAGAGAAAATGAGAACTTTTATAAAAAACTAAATTTTTAATTTTTTTTAGATAAGGGAAAATTCCAAAACATTAAAGCTCTGAGATGATAATAAAGATAATAAAAATTATTAAATTATATGATGTGAAATTTTTAAATTTTTATGTTTAATAATTTAAAAAAAAATAATGATAAAAATAAAAATAATATAATAAAATTTAAATTTTATTATTTTATTTTATTATTTTTATTATTTTTAATATTATATTATTTTATTATTATTATTATTATTACCCTTATTATAGCATTATTACAAAAATAACTTTAATAATGAAAAAAATAAAAGTATTGATATTTTTATTATTATCTGTATTTTTATTTTCTTTTTTATTTTTATCTTATTATTTTTTTTTTATTATTTTTAATTTATTATTTTAGTTTATTATTATTATCTTTTTTTTATCTTTCTTTTTATTTTTGTATTTTATTTTCTATATTTTTGTTGTTTTTATTTTTATCATTATTATATTTTTTATAGTATAATTACAAATATTATAGTATAATACAAAAAATATATTTGAAATGAATAAAAACAAAAAATAACGATATAAAGAAAATTATAATAATTTTTATAAAACCTTTATTTTTTGTTTTTTTATCATTTTTTTTGTTAGTCTATTTCAAAAAATTAAAACCCAAAGATTACAAAAAATACAACAACAATAAAAATAATTTGTATAAAAAAAAAAAAAAATTATTATTTTTTCATTACCATTTTTTTTATTTTCTATTTTCTACTGTTTAAAAAATTTCCAAAACATATTTAGGCAAAAATTACAATAATAAGGGGAATTGCTAATAAAAAAAAAATTTGAATTTTTTTGTTATAATTATTATTGTTTTTTTTATTATCATTTTTTACTTTTACATGATTCCACAAAAAATATAAATGGCGGGAATTTACAATAATAAGATAATAAAAGGGTCTTGATTTTAAATTTACATAAAGATGATAAAAGATTTTGTCATGGATAAAACGATAATTTATAATAAAAAAGGTAAAAAAAAAAAAAATCCCAGATTTTTCCCCTGAATGGATTTTCGATTTCATGCGTTTTTCTCTTTTGAATATTATAAAAATATGGTAATTGTATTAAACAAGCAAAAAGATAAAAAAGAGTTTAAAGAAACTTTTAAAAAATTTTAATTTTAAAAATAATAATTATGGAATAATTTCAATAAAAATAATGTGAAAATATTTTTTTAATTTTAGTATCATTATTATTTTTTTAATAGTATTACTATTTCCTTTTTATTTTTATTCATTTAATTAATTAAATTTAAAAAAATTTAATTTTAATAAAGACAATAAAATGATAAACAATTAAAATAATTATAATTGTTTTTTTTAATTCTTTTTTTACCTTTTTTTTTTTTACCCTTTTTAAAAATCATAGCAAAAAAATTATAATATATATTAAATATGATAAAAATGAAAAAAATGATAAAATACAATTATAAAAAGCTATTATTTTCATTATTTTCATATTATTTTTTCTTTTTAGTAATTTAAAAAATAACAAAATTCAATAATTAGAAAAAATATAAATAGAAAAAATTTAAAACTTAATTATGTTATTTTATTACTATTTTTATCATTATTTTATTTTTATTATTAATTATTTTATTATTATTATTATTATTATGTTATTGTTTATTGCTGTTGTTGTTTTTTTTTGAAATTTTATTCACATTTTATAATATATTATTTTCAAATTAGCACGTTTCCCCAAAAATTATAATCTTTAAAATAACATATACTAAATATAAAAAATGAAGAAAAAAAGGGAAAAAGAAAAACCCTTTTAAAATGATGATTTGGAAATTATTAGGGTAATGATCATAACCGTTTTAGTAATTGCCTAATAAATAACAATAATAAAATATAGCAAAAATAAAAATGACAATAAAATAAAAAAACAAAAATAATAATTTATACAATTTTTATTATTGTGGTAATTAAATTATTATTGCTTTTTATTTTTATTATTATTATTATTATCTTTATTTTTATTTTTTTTATTATTATCATCAATCAGTTATTATTTTTTTATTTTTACATTATTTTATTAAAAAAAAAAAAAAAAAAAAAAAAAAAATATATATATTAAAATAAAAAATTTTAATATATATATTATATTTTATATAAAAATAACTTGATAATGTAATGTATATTATATGTATCAAAAATATAAAATTACAAAATAATGATGAAAATGAGATAAAAAAAATTATTATTTTTTTTTTTTGTTATTATTTTAGTGAAAATTTTGATTTGGTTATTATTATATTATCATTGTTTTAATTTATTTTTTTTATTTCTAAAAGTATATCTTTCCCAAAAAATACATAGGAGGCAATAATTTACAATATAATGGTAAAAAGAAAAATAAAAAAAATAAAATTTTTTTAATTTGTGTTATATTGTTATTATTTTTCTTTTATTGTTATTTTTCTACTTTTTGAAAAATTCCAAAAAATATAATGGCGCAAATAATTCATATGATGAAAATAATGAAAATAATAAGGGTGATAATGTTTAAAATAAGGTAATAATGAGATAGCATGATATAATGATAACAAAAAATAATATCCATTTATAAAAAAAAAAAGTCAGGAAAAATTTCCTAATCGAAAAAGCGGAAAATCTAACGAATAAGATTTTGTTCACTCCTTTTCAGTTCATTATGTTTTTTGGCAATGATTAGGTGATAATAATAATAATGACCCTAATTGTATAATAATTTCAAAAATGATGATAAAAAAATTGAAAAATGAGAATTTTTATAAAATTAAATCTATGAAATTTTTTTTTAATAAGGGAATATTGCATATTATATTATTATTATTATTTTATTTTAATTATTATTATTTTTTTATTATATTTTTCATTTTTTATATCATCATCATCATATCATCATCATATCATCACCCTCATCATCATCATCTTATATTTTACTTAATTTTATTTTTATTATTAAAATTATTACAAAAAAAAATTTTGATAGTAATAATGGCAGTAAAAAGATAAATATATAACTGAAATTTTATTATTATTACTATTATATAATTATTATCATTATTATTATTATTATTTTATTATTATTATTATTATTATTACACATTATCATCATCATCATCATCATTATTATTATTATTTTTTTTCCTTATCATAATTTTTTCTATTATTTGTAAATTATAATTTATCTTTTGTATAATTTAAAATATATAATTGTAAATTACAATAAAAATATAATAATGTAAAAAATAATAAATTATTTTTTTAATATCATTATTTGTTAATTTTTATGTTTATTTTTTTATGTTTTCATAATTATTTTATTTTTCTTTTATAAAAAAAAAAACAAAAAAAAAAAGAAAATATATATTATAAAATAAAATATATATATATATATATTATAATATTATTATATATATTAAATAATATATATAACTGTAAAAATTACAATAAAATAAAACTAGTGATAATAATATAAAACAAAAATTCGATTTTTTTATTTTTTTATTTCTATTGTTTTTATTATTTTTATTTTTCTACTTTATGTTCCAAAAAAATATTGGCGGCAAATTTGTAATAATAAGACATTAAAGATAAATTTAAATTTTTATTTTTGTTTTTATCTTTTCAATTATTATTTTCTCTAATAGTTTAAATTTAAAAATGTATAATAAATATTATATAATATATATATAATATAAAATATAATATATATATATATTATAATAATATAATGTATTAAAATTTAATTTTATATTTATATATAAATATTATATTTATATATATATATATATTATAATTTTTATAAAATGCTTTTAATATATATATATATATATAACTTTTACCCGGGGTCTTTGTCTCTGTGCAACATGTTTTCTAAAAGGATGACCCGGGAGTGTTAAAATGAAAGGGGCCCGGCAAACTGCGCAGCTGGGTTTTGGGGCGGAGGACGGAGGAAAAAGCCAGAGAGACGAGTTGGTGCTGCTCCGTGAAGACCCCGTGGGCCCTTGTACCTGATATAACTTTTTGTTGCCCTGTTATAATGTATCGTGCAGTGTAATGCTGGTTTCCCCCCCGATTGGGGCCCATAAAAAGGTACGGCTAAAAACTTGTGTAATAAAGGAAAAACTGCCCTTTTTGTGTTTTTTTTCTGCCCCGCCCCGCATTGGCTTTCCCTGTGGGTTCTGGGGCGCTGGGGTGCTCGTTTCCCTTGGGGCGTTCAGTTTTTCACGACCTGTGGATAGCACGCCCTCTCCTCCGGCCCTTTCGTTTGGGGGCAGGGACAGGCCCGCGTGCAAAAGGGGTCAAAGTGGGATGGTCAGTGAGTCGCCATTTTTTCTGTCGTCCAAAGTGGGGCAGCCATGGGGAGAGGGGGCTATGACTGAGGGGGCACAGTGAGGTGAAGCCCAGCCAGTGGGCCTGTCATGCCAGCGGGCCCGGGATAGGGAGGAAAAGGCCCGGGGGAAAAGGGCCCGAGGGCCCAGGGCC
>NW_023657843.1:0-15000 GCF_015228065.2 Penaeus monodon
GGGGGGTTTCCCTTTTTGGGGGCCCCCCCAAAAAAAATTTAAACACTTACTCGAGTTCGGGGGACCTCATATCCTCAGAAATCACGTCAAAAAATTTTTGATAATGCCCCAAAAAATTTCTTTGGAAAATTTAATAAACAAGCAAATTATGAGAGTTCGCATCCACGGGAATTTTTGGCAATCTTTTAGACAATTAAAAGGTAGTAATTTCCCCCCCCTTTCACTCACCTCCTCAAGGACAAACAAATTTCAGACCCCGGGGAGGTTATAAAAATTTTTTTCTGATACTGGCAAACTTTTTTTATCCTCATGAACCCCCCCCTTTTTTTTAATGATCATTTTAAAAAACCCATAAACACCGGACCCAAAGACCACAGGATAAAAAAACAGAACCGAGGATTATCCCCCGGAAATTGGACGACATGCGAACCCGTCCCCATCCCCTGGAGGAGGTAAAAAAAATAATAATGGGGTTTTCCTCAAAAAGGCTCCGGGCCCTCTCAGATGGGGCGCGACGACTATTCACCCCGACAACGTTTTACGAGCTAGACGCACTTTATAACATTTCCTTGCCTTGGTACATCCCTACCTTTCAAAACTTTTAGTGGCCCTTACCCAAAGCCAAACAAAGCCTAAACGACCCCAAAAATTACCGCCCAATTAGTTTACTAGAAAATTTGGCAAAATTTTGAGAAAGAAATTTAACCCCCCACTAAGGCGGAATTTCGACAACCATGCCCTACTCTTTTCAAAACAATCGGCTTCCGCTTCCCCGTTCGAAAATGAGCACAAAATATGAAACTACGTTTTAAAAACAACAAAGACAGAAACTAAAAAAAGGGTTATCGTAACAAAGACGTGGACGACCCCCCCCCCCCGACCGGTCGGCATGCTGGTTTTGAAGTACAAACTGGCACAAAATTAAATTTTTCCCCCGTGCACCAAGAACTGCTATGCAGTTCTTTGGGTGACCGTAAATTAAAACTTAAATTTAAAGGCAAAATTTCAGGGGCACCATTCAAATGCCGAGGGGGTCCTCAAGGCAGAATTTAAAGCCCAAAAACTTACAATTTAACACAACGACCTCCCCGACCCACATTCCCCCATCATTGACGCTTCTTTACGCCCCACGACGTACTCACTTAGCTGAATGATTTGCTCGTGGTGTTGTCCCCAGATCACGACGGGTTGACACCCTCCGAGGTGGGGCACAAATGGGGTTTTCAAAAAAAATGGACAAAAACAAAAGTTTCTTTTTAAAAACCCCAGACAAACCCTCCTAGAACAGACCCTGAAAAGCTAAAGGGAAAGGGAAAAGGAGAAGGCCAAATCAGCCCAACCTCTCCCTCAGCCCAGGGGCGAGAATCCCCTCCCCTCTAAGCCAGGCTATGCCCCACAGGGAAGCCCAGCCCGGCTATGCCCCACAGGGAGAGGCTAACCCGGCTGATTTAGTGCCACAAGCCCAATCGAAGAAGCTGAGCCTGCACAGGCAGGCCAGCGCCAATGCACAGAAACAGGCCTGGGCCGAGAAAAAGCCAAAAGACGAAAAGTTCAGAGCTAACAAAGCCTCTCAACCCCCCAGTGGATCCAGGTGATAGGCCCTGACACCGAAAGAGAGTCCTCAAGCAGTGGAGGATCTCACAATGGAGGTTGCAGACTCCGACCGTCAACCCGAATGTGACGATGTCCTGATGTAATATCAATTAGTAAACATCATGACCACGCAATATAAAGTATTCTGCAGTGGAACATCGTGGACATCTCCTCAAGGCACAGTGCCATCCTCCACGCAATAGTGCGATCAAGGAGCATTGACATCGTATGCTCCAGGAGACATTATCAGGCGGAGAAGCTGTTCGCTTCTCAGGGTATCACGTCTACGCGCTGCCACCGTTCCCGAGGCAAAAGAGGCCTGATGACCCTGGTGAAGGCAACAATTCCCTGACTCCGCAATAGCCGATGCACCGACACTGTGGAGAAGATGTTGGAATCTCTTGCCGTCGAGAAATCACATGCGGGGGACACCTGAAATTGTACAATGGTACAGCAGGGCCCACATGTAGTCAGCTTAGACATTCAGCCAGGTAATGTTGCTCCGCAGCAACGACAGAGTGATATAGGGGGAGGAACTTCAATGCACACCACCCCATCCTGGCTCCCTGCAGGGTAACGGATCGGCTGGCCGTACATAGCAAACGTGCTCGAGACTTCCCGAGCGCTCTCCTCAAACAGCCAGGAGCCAACGCATGTGAGAGGAGGGGTCCTAGCCCTCACCCTGGCCACTGAGACTCTGGTGGGAGAGGATTGGCTGCGTGGTCGATGAGACCGTCAATTAGTGACATATGAGCACTATAACAACCCTCATGGATAGTGGCCCAGCGAAAAACCACGACCGAATCCAACGATGGGAAAACAGACAAGGACCAACTGGCAGGCGTTCCAGGCGCCTGGCCCGCTGTCTGAGAAGCAATAAACCCACACGAGGGAAAATGTGGAAGTGCTACAAGCCAGAATTGTAAATGCCATTGATGAGGCAGCCTCACGGGACCATACCAAAACTCGGCCTGGGTCCAGGAGGTTCACAAGGACGAATGGTACTCAATGACGAGATTAGGAGGTTTCAACCAACAGGGTAAAACATGTGCCGAAAACATGTACGAAGGCCAAAGAAACCCGAAACTAGCCCTCCTAAGGGGGGGAGGCGGTGAGGGATGCCAAGGAACACTGCCAGCAGATGAGGCAGGACAAAACAGGGCTGGAATGGTGTGAGTCTTTCGATCACCGTACACCCTCTCAGAGCTATGGTCAACGGGTCAAGCGAGCCACCAGCGCTCAGCCCGAGATGCACGCCACCACGACCCCAGGCCGAGGCCAACAGACGGGCGCAAAGAGTCTCTGCGAGAAACGAGCAGCGACGTCTGCAGCCGGAATGAGGGCAAGACAAAGAACGACCTAAACCAGACAGACTGCTCACATCAGAGAAAGGGAAGCCGAAACGTAACTCAGACGTCATCTTTTCTATGAGGGAACTAAGAGATGCCACAAAAGCCTCGTCGCAACTCCGCCCCGGGCGATGACGGGATCTCGTTACCCATCATCGCCCGCCTGGGGAATTGATCGGTGAGCTTGCAATTTCCGGCAACTCACAACAGGTCCTGGGGAAAACTCCACTCTACCCCAGAGACTGGAAGGAGGATACCATGTTCCCATCCCTAAACCAAAGGAGCGGGAAGTACCGCCCCATCTCTCTCCTCAGCGTCTGGCCAAGACGCCGAGAGGATGGTACTGAACCGGCGTCCAATGGAAAAATGGGAGAGCCACACGAAAACCTCCACGGGGTTCACAGGGGGCATGAGAACAGCGCACAGCACTAGCCACGCTCTTGCGCACAATAAAACACGGGCGCATCTGTGGGCAGTATTCCTTGACCTGGAGAAGGCTTTTCGAAAATTGGCAAGTCCTCTGCCATTCAGGAGAGGCGATCCAAAAAGAATCAGAGGTAAGCTCTGGGCTTGGATAGGTGACTACTTACGAATAAGAACAGCCAGAGTAAAATTCCAAGGTCACCTATCACAGCAATGCCACGAGGGAAAATGAACGCCACAGGGGTCGGGGGTTCTCAGTCCAGCCCTCATTTGTTGGTCTGACATCGCGCTTACGGTGGCGGTGGGATTGCCAGCAGGCGCTACTGTAGCCGTGGTGTAAGCATCTCGCATAATCTCTTTACCAGCACGACGGCTGTGTTAGTGGCGTTTGTCTTAGGGAATTGCTTTGTGCACGCAATTCTCCAAGTAAGTGTATCAGTGTGGCGTTCGGCTCGCGCAGATGCATGCAAACCTTCTTCAGTTCTATTGTTTGTATGACCTGCCATGCACAGTGGAACCTAGGCGCATTCTGTGCCAGAATGACTTCAGTCCTCTGTTGTTTATTCAGAGAGTGACGTGGTTCATAGCCTGTGGCATCTGAGTACCAGATGGCGAGGGGGGAAATGTCGACGTTCCCCTCTCTGTGAAGATGCCAGGAGGAAGGAGTTGGCCGCACCGTACACTTCCTCCTAAGTAACTTCGGCTCTGATTGTATTATTCATGGATTTGGGGGCATACCCGGAGATTTCGGCTAATCTGTCAGCAAGCTCATTGCCTCTGATCCATTATGGCTGGGAAAACCCAGTTTATGATAATTATTCTACCCTGAGCACGCATCCTTTGTGTTATGTGGCCGATGGCTTGTCGAGGTAGAGTTGTCAGTGGGTGAGCGCTGCTGAAGACAGTCGACGTCTACTTTGGAGTCTGTGTGTATGACCACGTGACCTTTGCTCCTTGGACGCGGTCTCAGTGTCCCATTATAGCAAACTACCCTTGCCGTAGCGAGGGAGGCGTTGTCTGTTAACCCTCAGGGATATGTGGCATCCATTGCCTGCAAAGCCGGCGCCTCTGCAGTGTGGGTCAAAAGGGACCTCGACCGATCCGTCTGTGTAATATGGGTCAGGCTCCCCGGAGGGGTGATGGTTTTGCAATGACCCTACCCCCGGGGTTTCTGCCTCATAGGCTAGGCGCGTGCAAATTCATTCTTTTTGCTTGCCCAGTCTCATGACCGAGAAACTCTATCGAGGTTTGTGCCCACGGCGGAGCTCGACAAGTCAGGGGTGTGGGGAAGTCCATGCCTTGGCCAGTATGGGTTCTTGAGCTGATGGCGTATTAGCACCCTGGCTGTGTGAGACAGCCAGGAGTTGTTTGCAAACAGCTCGTTATCTTGTTCTAGGCGTATGGACTATTTTGTGTTTAGGCTTGTGTTCCTGGGAGCCTGGATGACCTTTCGAAAGAATTGGGCTGCCGTTAGATCAATCGTGAGGCAAGGGGAGAAGGTTTTTTTGTCTCCACTGGAGGTTGAGGGACCTTCGCCCACCTTGGGGCCACCCAGAAGACCCTGCGGCTTCGTTTTGGACTGTCTCAATCGGTCTTTATATTTTCCTTGTGCAATCAGAGCGAGGGAGGCATAGTCTACAATGGGCCTGACAGGCATGTACGTAGAATGATCTTCGTACTCTGTGTCTGGCCCATATTGCGTCTTCACTCAATTACGCTATGACAGACGTCTGCCTTTGTTCGGCAAAGGCAGGTTACTGGGACCTCCTGGCGGAAGGAGAGGGTCCGGTCTATCCGACCCCAAGGTACAGGTATCCTGAACCCAATCCAAGTACATTCCTGGATTTTCAGACTTGTGCCTTGAAACCTCTGTCTCAAGCCATGGCCTGGGATTTGGCTGCAGAGAATCGTAGTCCTGTCCTGAACACTCCTCGGATACAAAGTCCAGGACAACGCTTGGGCTTTGTTTAGGACAGTGTGCTCCAGTGGAGATGATAGGCAAGATCGTCTGCATAGTTTTGAGGTGATCTTGCACCCCACTGGGAGCGTTATGTTGAGGATACAGGGACATTAGGTGTTGTTAAAAAGGGCTGGACTGGAGAACACCACCATGTTGGGCGTGCCATTTTCTAGTGGCATTGTGCTGTGATAGGTGACCTTGGAATTTGACTCTGGCTGTTCTATAAACCGATAAAGTAGTCACATATCCAAGCCAAGAGCTTACCTATGATTCCTTTTTGGATCAGGCTCTCCTGGGAATGGGCAAGAGGACTTGACAATCGAAAGCCTATCAAGGTCCAAAGGAATACGCCACAGATGCTGCCCGGTTTATTGTGCTCAAAGAGCGTGGCTAGCTGTTGCGCTGTGCTCATGCCCATGGTGAAACCTGGAGGGTTCGTTTTGGGGCTTCCATTTGCCATTGGAGCCGGTTCAGTACCATTCCTCTCGGCAGTCTTGCCAGACAGCTGAGGAGAGAGATGGGGCGGGGTACTTCACCGGCTCCTTTGGTTTAGGGATGGGAACTATGGTAGCCCTTTCCACTCTGGGGTAAGTTGGAACGTTTCCCAGGGACCTGTTGAGGAGTTGCAGGAAGGCAAGCTCACCTACCAAGTCCCAGGCGGGAGATGATGGGGGGTACGAGATCCGTCACGCCCGGGGCTGTAGTGCAGATGGCTTGTGTGAATCTCTTCGTTCTCTCAGAGAAAAGATAACGATCTCTTCGAGTTATCGGGTTCGGCTGCCCTTTTCTCTCGATGTGGAGCAAGTCGGTCGGTTGTAGGCCGTTATTGTCTTGACCTAGTTCGGCTGGCAGACGTCGCTGCCGTTCGCAGAGAACTATTGCGCCAGTCTGTTGGCCTCTGCCTGGGGGTCGTGGTGCGTGAATCTCGGGGCCCTGAGGGCTGTGGCTAGCTGACCCGTGCCATAGCTCTGAGAGGGTGGTACGGGATCGAAAGACTCACACCATTCCAGCCACTTTACTGCCTCACTCTGCTGGCAGTTTCCGTGGCAATCCCTAACCGCATCCCTTAGGAGGGCTAGGTTTGTCGGGGTTCTTTGCCTTCACGGGAAATGTTTTTTTTTATCTGAACATTGTTTTACCCTGTGGTTGACCTCCTAAATCTCGTCATGAAGTAACAGGCGCCTTGTGATCCTGGACCCAGGCGAGTTTGGAGTTTTGGGTCATTGGTCAGTGAGGCTGCCTCATCAATGGCAGTTACAAGTATGGCTGTAGCACTTCCACATTTTTCCCTCTGTGTGGTTCATTGCTTTCAGGGGACCGCGGGCCAAGGCGCTCTGGAACGCCTGCAGTTGGCCTTGTCTGTTTCCATCTGGATTCGGTAGTGGGTTATTTCGGCTGGGCCACTATCCAATGAGGGTTGTTATAGTGCCAAATGGGCACTAGTGGACAGTCTCATCGGACACGCCAGCCAATCCTCTCATCCGAGTCGCAGTGGCCAGGGTGAGTTTAGGAACCCCCTACCGCTCACAGCGGCTGGCTCCTGGCTGTGAGGATGAGCGATTCTCGGGGAATGTCTCGAGCACTGTTGGCTATGTGAACGGCCAGCCGCATCCGGTTGCTCCTGCAGGGAGCCAGGATGGGGTGGTGTGAATTGAAGGCTCCCCTAATGATCACTCGGTTCGTGTGCGGCGGAAGCACTACCTGGCGATTGTCCTAAAAGCTACTACAGTGTGTCTGCTGTACACATTGTACAATTCAGGGGTCCCCGGCAGTTGAATCTCAAACGGAAGGAGATTCAACATCTTCTCAACAGTTCGGTGCATCGGGGCTATTGCAGAGCAGGGAATTGTTGCCTTCACCAGGGTCATCAGGCCTATTTTGCCATCGAACGTGGCAGCGCGTAGACGTAACCCTGAGAAGCGAAACAGGCTTCCGATGAAATGTCTCCTGGAGCATGACGATGTCAAATGCTCCTTGATCGCTACTATTGCGGGAGGATTGGCACTCCTTGGAGGAGAAGAAGCAAAAGATGTTCACTGCAGAATACTAGATTGAGTGTCATGATGTTACTAATTGATGTTACAATCTAGAGGGACATCGTCACAGTCGGGTTGACGGTGGAGTCTGACAACTCCATTGTGAGATCCTCACGGCTTGAGGACTCTCTTCGGCTGTCAGGCTTATCTGGATCCACTGGGGGGGGAGGAGCCTTTGGTAGCTCTGACTTTTAGTCTTGGCTTTTTCTCGGGCCAGGCTGTTTCTGTGCATTGGCTGGCCTTGCCTGGGCAGGCTCCGCTTCTTCGCGATCGGCTGTGGCACTGAATCAGCCTGGTAGCCTGCCTGTGATGGCATAGCCTGGATAGGCTCTGCATGTGAGGGCATTAGCATGGCTTGGAGAGGGCGAGGGGAAGTCTCACCTGGGCTGAGGGAGAGGATTGGGCTCTGATTTGTCCTTCTCCATCTTCCTTCCCTTTATGCTTTTCCACGGGTTCTGGCAAACAGGACTTGCCTTGTCCGCCTCTTCCTCGGTCCTGGACAGGGATTACTGCCAATGCTGTGACCACAGTCAGTTGATCAGGATCGACATGTCCCCCTCGTCAAGAACATGTCTTCTAGGGGTTACTGGGGGGGACCGGTGGTGCGTTGGAACTTTCTTACTGTGGTTCCTCTGCCACTGCTTTACTTGGGGAACTCCATGATTGTCGTAGATCTACGGTTCGGCTGGGGGGGCAGCTTCCTTCCTCTAGGAAGGTCGGGAAGCCTTTTCGCTTTTGGTTCCTCCCCCAGACGTAGGTTGCCTGGGGGGGCAGGAACAAAGTCTGGTACGCTTCTTAGCAACTCTTGCCGTTTGAGGGCCGCCTCTTCCGACAGAGCAAGCCAGGTCCAGGCGGATGCTCTTGGCACAATGAGGACATCTTGGCTGTTGTGTCCTTCTTTCTTCTTTAGGTGCTTGATGCACACCTCAGTATTGTGTGCTTGCTAACAGGGGACACCACATTTTGGCCTTGGCTTTACAGTTAGCCTGGTGGTGGTCCGTACTTCTGCATTGAAAACCAACCGAAGTGGTCAGGCACATTAAGGCGTAGGTTGTAGGTACCCCAGTTACCCAGATCAAGGGTGGAGCTGGGGTTACCTTTCGGGCACCAGACTTGCCTGGTTGGAGTCGTTCCCCTTTTTCGGACAATCGGGAAAAGCCTCCACGACCTGTGGGTGTGATGTTATCACATCCCACATCGTATGAGACTGAGAAGCCAAGAGCCACCCTCGATGACTCTCTTCTCCTCGGGTCAGTGGGGCGAGAGGCTACTCTCTCCTCCCACTTTGAACCCTTTTGTGCTCCTGCAGGAAACAAAGGGTGGATTGTCTTTGGGCACGATGATCATGCCTGATCTCGTGGCAACCGGATCGACAGCCGGATTTACGCGGCTCTCCAATGCCCTTACCATCTGGTAGGCATGGTAGAAGCCTTCGGGTTACCGGGGAACCTTGAATTGGCGGGAAACGCCTTGGGGGTCCAGGAATCGCCATCAGAGTCGGGACCCGGCCTCGGCGTTTCGGTCCGACCTTTCGGCTTGGGTTGCTCGTGGAGGCAACCAGCTGTTTCGGCTGGTTCAGTGGTGCTACTGATTCGTTCGTGGGGTGTCCTGAGGGGGGCTCAGAGGACCTCCATGGTCTAGGTGTGCTGGCCTGGAGGGGCCAGCACGGAGTTCCATCTGTTGGGACAACTGATTGACAGGACTGTTTGTACCGATTCTTTGTCTGGTCCGCCAGCTGGCAGCAGGCCTGACAGTGTCATCCTGTGCGTGGGTTTAAATGTTTAAAACTTTAATGTTAAGTTAAGGTACGTTAGCTTCGCGCTTTTTACTATAAACTCGGCGCCCCCGCCTCGCCCGGCTCGGGCAAATCGCTTCGAGGCGCGATTGTTGCCCGGGCCTCGCGAGAGCGGCGTGTCGAGAGCCGAAATTTATCGCCTAAAACTTTAAGCTTTTTATTGTCTTACGTTGTGTTTGCTTGTTTTTTAAGTTTTTCTTTCGTTTATTTAGTTTCTCGTTCTTAACCTTGTTCTCTTTTGGTTTTTATAGCTTTAGGGGGTTGTCATACATAAAAACCTATTTTAATTACAGAATGCGCCTAGGTTACCACTGTGCATGGCAGATCATACAAACAATAGAACATGAAGAGAGGTGTTGCATGCATTGCGGCGAGCCGAAACGCCACACTGATACACTACTGGAGAATTGCGTGCACACGCAAATTCCTAAGACAAACCCCACCGAACAACAGCCGTGTGATGGGTAAAGAGATTATGCGAGATGCTTACACCACGGCACAGGAGCGCCTGGATGGCAATCCCACCGCCCACGGTAAGCACCGAGGTCAGACCAACAAATGAGACAGCCATAAAAAGCTGACACAGGCCGGGCCATAAGTGAAAAGGGCCGGCGAAGCCAGAACTTGCAAATCTCAGCAAAGCAAGCAAGCAAGCCCTAGAAGGTCCCTGCCGCCGACAGGAGAAAATCGCTGCTCGACGCGGGGCAAGGAGGTAGCCTGGATTAGCGATTTCTAACTAGTACGTCACTGTAGCCTCACGGTTAGCGAGGACACCACCGTTGCCATGGGCGAGAAGTCCGTGCACGGTGGGCGTTCCCGATGGCGCGGGACAGGCCACCTTTACCGCTCCCAAACCTCCTCGTTAGACGATGGGATCGCAGCCAAGGCGCGGTGGCCTCGCCGACCCGTGAGTTTTAGCTCATGCGAAGAGAGCAACAGTATGCCAGGGCCAGAGAACCACCGATGGCGCGGGGCCTCCTGCCGACCTTTATCCTCATTCCCTCGTCCTATCAGGCTATGACCCCCAACTTTTAACCCCGCATGTTGGGTAAGCCCCGACTCTTTTCTCTCTTAATAAATCATCTCGGTTCGATCCCACCCTTTATCCTCCCCTACTCCCATATTCTTCCCCACCGCATCGGGTCTTTTCTCTTACTTTACATTACTTAATAATGAAGTGGATACGTGACTGTGTGTGACTACCCTATGGAATACCTTTACCTGGGATTTACACCGTCGGAGGCTGAAAGCAAGGTTGTACGCCACTTTTTACTGCAGTAGGTGATTTATGCTGGGACGTATATTTTTACACCAACCTTTTCTGTGAACCATGTGTGCTTTGATCTTTTACTTTTACTTATTCTGAGTTTTACTACTTTATCTCGTACTTTTTATCGTTTCTTTTATATATACTTTACCAATTTTACTCGTTTTTTAATTAATGCTTTTACTTCGGCTTTTTACGACTTTTTTCTGTCTACTTTTTACGATCTTTTACTTTTCTCCTGCATTCTAGCTTTTATGTATTCTTACTAGACGTTAGTGTTTCTTATTGTTTTAAGCCCTACTGGCATGTTTTTCATCCATTCTTACGCCCTTCTGGCGTATTTCTAGTAATTCTGTTTTAATTTGGGCCTCGCACAGCTTTTGTTGTTCATTTTAGTTGTTTTTTTTTGTTTTTTTATCATGGATCTTAGTATTATTGGTCACGCTCATGGTAGGCTGCATCTCCGCGGGATAGTTGGCTTGTGAAGGTCGTGGGTTCTGAGCCTAGCTTGTTCCCTTCACCCTTTCGAGGATACGAACGGGGCCCCCGATGTTCCTTGGCCTCTAAAGCTGAAGTCTCCGCCTCACCGGTGGCTCATTTGGTTCCTCTGCACATAAACCTTACAGATAACTCTAAGCCCTCCTTCGCAGATGACTGCAGTCCGTTCAGTGGATGGACGGATGATCTCAGATTCTTGAAACATTGGGATATTTTGAGCAGTTGTACCAGGTAGGACTCTTCAGCAGCTAGCTTGGATGCAAGCGATGTCGCAGTACCTTGTTGCCTGACCCACTCATCAGCGTGGAACCTCCTACCCTAACAGAGGTTAGGGATGGCATTTCAAGGTGAAGTTGGAAAGCTGCAGGTATATGCGGATTATATCCATGTGAATCTAAAGGCTGGGGGTGAACCTATGGACTGGGCCTGCATTTTACAGTCCTGAACTCGCCATATGGCAGTCTCGTACCATTCACCAGACCTGTGGGGGCGTGGTCATCCCTCTCTGAAGGGGAAAGGAAATCGACTGAGATTGTAGCAACTACTGTGGCATACAATTCTCCAGTCCAACCATGCAAAGTTTTCCCCCACATTCTTCTGAAGACGGATTTCACAACCACACTACTGAGGCATCAGGAGACGGAGCAGTCTGGATTTACGCCTGGCAAGTCCCACCAATAGACCGATACTAGCGCGTCGATGAATGGGACGCCATCGCCAACGTTTGGCGTGGGATGCTCGCAGCCTACATCGACCCAAGAAGGCGCTGAATCGGTTGCATCGGGAAAAATCACTATGGGAGATCCGAGACTCAGGGGAATTCCAACACAGAATACTAAAATTAATCGCAAGTCTTTATCTGGTACTGAAAAGTGCTGTACAGTGTGGCAGGGGTCTGTCCAAACCTCTTCACTGTAATTCAGGGGTGGAGGTAGGCTGCGTCCTGCGCCATCACTTGTCAACACCTATAGGACTGGATAATGGGGCAGAGCACTAACCAAAGTCAGTGTGGGCAAACCACTAGCAATATCAAGATCTCTGACCTAGACTTTGCCGGGATTGGACGTTGCTATCCTATCTGAGTCCCATGGTGGACAGCTCTTGATCATTAGAAGGGAGGCGAAGCCCTAGGCTTAGATGTCTCTGGACCAAGACCAAGGGGGGAAGGGGGGGGGGGGGGAAATTTTTCTTGCATAATCCGGGGATCGCCAAATCAGGCATATGGGCACAAGCTCGTTTCCATATGGATGACAGGCTGGACGCTATCCGCTCTAAATAGGACGTACTTTCCGACATTCTCTTTCATTATTCTGTAAGAAAACCACCACGTTTTTACTGTGAATAAAACTCATCTATTTATTTATAAATAATTTTAATTCGAATCATCCAGAGGAAATAATGTTACATATTGCGGGTGAATAAAAATAATTTACAGTTAATAGATTTTATTGATAAATACCATAATAGGAATTATAATATATATAAAAATATATGGAATTTTCAAACTACGAAAAACATAAAACAATTTAATGTACAACAAAGACATATATAAATCTTTATATAAATATATATGAATATATACATGTGGAGATACACTCACTTAACATATTGCGAGACAAGATCATTATCTGGATCGCCATTTGACTTGATGGCATACTCACTTATATGAATAAGTGCTCTGGCATTTTCATTTTTTAGACTATTTCTTTCTTTTCGTTTAATGCGATTGAGTTTTGAAAAGAGGCGTTCGACGTCAGCATTTGAAGTTGGTAAAGACAGAACTTCTAAAGAAAATTTAGCGATGGCTTGAAATTTGAAGTGGCCACTATCATCTCTTATTTTCATTATATAGTTATAAAACTTCTCAGCATCATATTTTAGACCATTTATTTCTTCGGGAAATTTATAAAAGGGAATTTCACGCCATTGGTCGTCAAGTACGTGCTTACTATAAGTATTTATACGTGGCACTTCTTCCATCAAGTCAGTTATGGATGGCATTGCAGTTCTGCTGTTGTGATCAAGCATTTTGATGGGACTTAGATAACATGTTAGTGCCCATAGCTTGTTATCAAAATCAAATCTCTGTTTGATTTGCTGGCATGCTGCAATTAAAAAATCTCGGCAGGTTGTCTTTACAGTAGGAATTAATTTTGGATCTTTATGGTATTCTGGTTTCTGAAATAATTTGTGTATGTCTGGTCCTAGATATATTTCATTAACGGGCTTATGGTGTGCTGTATGTGAAGGGTCAATATTATTCAGGGAATATTGAGCTGTTACATGTGAATAACAAAACTTTTCAAGTAGTGTCTTTTGCAAACTTGTTAATTCGTTATGGAGTAGGTGCAAAGTAGGAGATTTTGATTGGAATTTAAGATTTACTCTGTTGAAATATGGCAAGATGTAGTTCATAAAATGCAAATAAATAAA
Source organism: Penaeus monodon (assembly GCF_015228065.2). Lineage (NCBI taxonomy): Eukaryota > Metazoa > Arthropoda > Malacostraca > Decapoda > Penaeidae > Penaeus > Penaeus monodon. Next base: position 13,355 of record NW_023657843.1, read on the forward strand.
TACATATTGATCTTTCAATGATTGATGTATCTTCTCCAAAACTATCATTTTTTCTTCTTGCATAATATGTGAAAAATATAGTGTTAATGGTTGCCATTGTTCAATTAGTCTGGACACAGCACTGTGCAGTGATAACCACCTGGTTGCACATGGGTGGAGTAATTTGTGGGGTTTTATGTTACAGAATAACTGATATTCTTTAAACTCAAACTTTCTTTTGGCACTATGAGCAAAGAAATTGTAAACATTGCGGATTAACTCCTCACAAGACCGAGGTAAAGTTTTAGCTGCTTCGCTTGAGCAGAGATGGATGCTGTGAGCAACACACTTTATTATAGTTATACCGGGCATTTCCCTTCTAAGTCTACTTGAGACACTATTTATTTTGCCCATTATATTGGAAGCCCCATCTGCTGCAAATCCAACCATGTTATACAATGGGATTCCAGAAGAATTTAAGGAGTTTATAAGGATGTTAAACAAACTCTCCCCTGTAGAGCCCCCAGGATTTTCAGCATAGACATTAACCATATCTAGCATTTCTGTTTTGCAGCAATTTTCCTGTTGGTCAAAATATCTTGCCAGTATGGCGCAAGTTTTAGTTAATGAGCAATCGGTAGTTTCATCTATGATGAGGCTAAATTTATTTTGTTTTAGCTGCTAGTAATAGCTGCACCCCTTTTCCTATGTAGCACCATTTCTGCTGCTATACAGGAGTCAGGATACATCTTCTTGTGAAGATCGATCATCCCATCAGACAGGCTGAAATAATAAAATAATTAAAATGCCTGCTTATTAGTAAATCAAGTATTGCCATGATACTACTCAAGGGCAGATCAAAGGGATTCATGAAAAGGGAGGGCGTGGAATGTGAAACTATACATATTTTTTTTTTTCAAATTCATTCACAGGGAAAATAGTTACCTAAATGGCAAGTTATGCTCTGCTAAGAACATGATGAAGAGCACAGTTGCATAAGCCACAGAGAATGCCATTGCATCATCCTTTCTCCTGGATGCTGCATCCTCGTATGCCGAGCTCTGAGCCTCTGCAGTTGCCTTCCGTCTCTCCTCGAGACTCACGTGCTGCCTTGACTCCCGGTGGCGTTTAATGGATGAGATCTCGGCACTAAGGTGCTTATGGCAGAATTGGCAATAGGCCTTGGTGTTGTCAGATGGCACTCTTGCAAGCCAAGGCTGGAAGTTGTCATTTACCAGCTAATTTTCCTGGAATTTTTACCGAGGACCCATAATCTGAAAATTAAGAATTTTGTCGATATTCTATACAATATTGATATGTAAAAAGACGATAATCAACCTAACATGAATTTAATAAATTAATCTTAATGTATCTTTTATCATATATCTTCCTATATTCAAACATTAAGAATGATTAAGCTCAACAAAGAATGACATAAATCCACGATTTTATTAAAAGAAAATTACTAAACATATAAAGTAAAAATAATATGGTAAAACATATTATACTATATATGAAAATGAAGATTTGTAGTTTTTCACAAAAGTTTTAAGTGTGCCTTCAATTATACGATCGAAAGAAAACGCACTTGATGTATTTCTAGGAGGACTGATGCACTATTTATTGCAATATTTACGACTCTTGTAATGCAAATACTTACGGATTAT
>NW_023657844.1:0-26164 GCF_015228065.2 Penaeus monodon
GCTCCCTCGACCCGACTAGTCTGTGCCCTCCTTACTGCAGCCCAACACAAGCCTTGAAAATTTGCTCGGGCTCACCTTCCTCAGTGCTATCTTCTCCACTTTAGCTTCGGTTCCGGAGGTCATGGCGGGGCTGAGCAGCGGCCCTAGGCCACTGGTGCCTTCAGGAAGGCCTCAAACTCCAAGGCCTCGCCAGCGCCACCTGCAGGTCCTCGGGGTGTGCCTGCTTGACGTAGATTTGCAGCTGCTGGTCCTGAAAAGCGTCAAAAAAGAATCGCAGGCCAGGACCACAATCATCTCATCGCAGCCGCAGGGTACGACCTCCTTACCAGCGCCTCCACATCCTTGCGCCGGCTGGGACAGTGTCTCGCCACACTCACGAGTCCGCTTCTTAAAGGGGGCCGATATACCTCGGCCTGGTGGTGGTCCCCGGGAAACGGCGTTTCAAAGCCCCGCCACGCTGGTGTAAGAGGCATGTTGGGTGGCGGCAGATGCCCAACATTTCCACTGCGGGGCCCCCTTAGCGCTGTACCAGCTGCAGGGCGTTCTCTTCCTGGCTCCAGCCCGGGGCAGATGCCAGCATTTCAAATTGGGTGACATATGCCTCCCAGGCCACCTTCCCGTCTTACTCAGCTGGCTTACGCCTCATGAATGTCCTGGAGGCCAAGGGGCTGCGGGGTGGAGAACGCGTCCCGTGAACTAACACGCCTGGGGGGGGGGGGAAGGGGGTGAGGGAGACAACGGGCGGGTTAACCGGGTCCGATTTTGCCGCCACCTATACACAAGGGAGCGGTTCCGAGGGGTCCCAGCCTTCTGCAGCGGACCACTGGCTCCGACACGATGCTGCGAGGCCCGGGGGTTTCCTGCCACGGACCCCAGGCAGACCCCAGTAAATCTGACACTCTGGCATCTGTTGCCAGAACCTCGTCTGCCTTCTTTGCTTGCAACGTTACTACCTCGTGATGCCGCCTTTCCGTCTTCACTTCCTCCCTCAGGCCCTGAACCTCGCCCTTCGAGTCTGAAACCTCCTCCACAGTTCACTCTTCACGCTGTTGCAGGCCTTGTCGGTGTACTGCGAGTTTCCATCTTCACAGATGCAAGATTGCTTTTGTGCACCTCAACAAGTGGCAGAACTGTTCCTCTGCCTTCCTTGCCTGCATCTCGACGAGATGGTGTGCCTGCTCGCGTGCCTAGGTGCCTGCTCTTCTGCCCTTTGTGCCATTTCCCCCTCATACTGGCCCGCATGGCAGTGATCAGGTTCATCTGGGAAAACCCGCATGTCACATGCAGATACAGCTTATAACAGGTCAACACAAAGTATATCAGGTCACAAGGGCACACACGAGGTCTTCACAGGAGCAGCACCCAAACTCCGTCTCCCTCTTGGCTTGTTCCTCCGTCGTCCGCTCACAGCCAGTTGCGTCATGTTTGCCCAGGTCCCTTCATGTTAACAATCCCCAGGTCTCCTTTTCATGTTAACACATGTTTCGCACAGAGACAAAGACCCACTGGCATAGCAATATTTTAACATAAAATTTTATATATATATATATATATATATATATATTTTAATATAAAATATATATATATACATATATAGACACTATTATATATAAACATATACACATATATATACACACATATATATGTATGTGTATATATATATATATATGAACATAATATAAATAATATAAATAATATAATATATATATTTTATATATATATATATATATATATAAATATATTATATATATATATATATAATATATTCATGTGCAGTGCGTAGGTGTATCCATGCACACTCACGCGTAGGAGCACCGTGCTGATTTACATAATTGGGTTTAGGCACTCTCCTACCACGTACATCACTCCAAGCATCACATAAAAACTAAAATTAGTATTATCCCTGTAACCACGGGGGCTCAAACATGAACCCTACCGTAAAAAAAAAAAAAAAAAAAAAAAAAAAAAAAAAAAAAAAATATATATATATATATATATAATATGATTTTTTTTTTTGCTCAAGTGCCCTGTCCCACAATGACGTTGGCGATCAAGGATTTCCTTTGATTTTCTTGGCAATTTAGAGCGGTTTGGTTTTTCCGTTTTCCCTTCCGCCCGGTGTTTTTATCGAGTCACCATTTCTATATCCCCGGTTCTGGGACCGAGCACCACAGCGTCCCCAGAACACCCCGAGGGAAAACGCCACATGGAGAGGAGGGCACGAAATAACACAAAATGAGTCTCCTTTTTTACCAATTATTTACAAGTACACTTTTCTATAGCACAATACAGGGGGAACCCGCATGTCCCCACTGCAGATAAAGCTTATAACAGGGCAACACAAAGTATATCAGGTCCCCAAGGGCACACCGAGGTCTTCACAGGAGCAGCCCCAACTCCGTCCCTCTTGGCTTTCCTCCGCTCACAGCCAGTTGCGTCTGTTTGCCAGGTCCCTTTATGTAACACATGCCCAGGTCATCCTTTCATGTTAACAATGTTTCGCACAGAGACCCAAAAACCCACTGGCATAGCAAAAATATTATATATATATATTATATATATAAAATATATATATATATTATATAATATAATATAAATTTAAAATAATATAATATAATAAAAAAAAAAAAAAAAAAAAAAATATATTAATTATTATATAAATAATATAATATTATTATATAAGGGGGGTAATACGAAGAACGGCGCCTTTCATATACTATCACAGAAGGCGCACATTCATGTACGTACATAAATGTAAAGTAGGCAGTGCCGTGACGAATCAGTGACCTTGACGAAACCCAAACCAAAAACCATGTCCAAAACAACAAATAAATACCCGAAATCTTTAACCCTATTTTTCACATATGCATTTTTTTTTTGTACTGGCACATAAAGAAATAATTAAACAATGATGTACTACAGAGAGTACCCCTAAATCGGGTGACAGGTGACAAAATTTAATGATCAAAACCTTTACGAGAGTGAAAGCAGGATTGTAGGTGGAAAAAAATCGAACACCCTCACACACGTACATGAATTAAAAGTAGGCCTGACCATGAGTAATCAGGCCCTTTTGGACGAAACCCCAAAAAACCGCAAACCCAAAAAATGTCCACAACAACAAAAATCAACCCGGAAACCCTTAACCTCTTTACATATGTTTTTTATTTTCGTAAAAATGACCCCCTCATAAAGAAATAATGAAAAAAATGATGACTAAGACAAGTATCCCCCCAAATGCGGGAAGGTGACATGTTTTAATCATCACAGCGAAAACCACCAACCTTTGTCAAAGTGAAAGCGGATAATGATCACGAGGAAACCAATATACTACGAAGTATCCCCTCCAATGTAGGCCCCGGGTGAATAGATTATGATCACAGCGTAACCACAAAACCTTTTCGGAGTGAAAGCGGAAAATGATCACGGGCCCCAAAAACCCATGGGTAACGATACAACGATCATAAGGAATTAAATGAAAAAAATGATTACTCAATGATATCCCCCCCAATGCGGTGACCGGTGACTAGTTTAAATGATCACAACCTTGTCGAGAGTGAAAGGGGTTAATGATCCGAGGAACCACAGCCCATAGCTTGGGTAACGCGCACCCCTTTGCGGTTGAAAATGGTGCATCTAACAAAAGTGACCCTGAAAGTGTTTTAACAAATCAATATCCGTATCTGAAATCTTTTACTCTACCAGTGATGTACAGAAAAGGGATCCCTCCAAGAGGTGCTAGATCAATGATCACCGGAAAATCACAAAACCTTGTCGAGATGAAAGCATAACCACAAAACATAGCAACGTGAAAAACAAATACCTACAGTCCAAAAAGTACTCAAAACAGAAATGACCCAATATCCGTAACCGAAATAAACCCCTGGGTGTACAGAGACTCACCCGCGGCTCCTCCCCCCCCCCGCAATATTCCCATGTTAAATTGTACCGAGATCGAAAATTTTGATTCTTTTACAGCGGGGAAAACCGCCCCTCCCTAATGACGAAATGTAAAAAATCAAAATAAATAGTCCACAGGCCTTTAAAAACCAAATTTCTGCTCCCTCTCACTGAAAAAATTTAAAGTGTAAAGGTTAAAAAAAAATTGTATACAATAAAACCTTTTTTTCGTTTGTATAAACACTTTGGCAATTGACCATGTGTATTTTGAAACTGAATCGAAAATTTAATCCTGCTAAAGACATGCCCCCTCTTAATTCTCATAATCCATAATGTCCCTCTAAGATGCCTAACGCGCCCCTGAAGGATGTCTCCTCTCCCGAAGTATAAAAGAATCTGAAAAAGGAAGAAGAAGCCACAACAAACAAACTGCCCCCAAAGGGGGCTGAAAAACGAAAAGTCCAAAAGGGGAACACCCCCTTCTTTTCCTATGCCCCCGATCCACATTCCCTCAACCCGATAGGAGCAATAAGGTAAGGGGAAAAAAAGAAGCCCAAAACAAAAAAATAGCACAAAGCCGAGGACGACTGTTCCCCCCTTTACCCCTCCCTCCCCCCCCCCCCCTCACCCACAATATTCACCATGTTTAAATTTGTAAGGGGAACGAAAATTAATCCTGTACAGCGATGACCCCCCCCTTCTAATTCATCAAACCAAAAATTTTTCCTTAATGATACAATACTTTTACCAAAAGGGGTGTCTCTATTTTCCCCCCCCAAAAGAAATAATAAGAATAAAAAAGAGGAAAAAAAGCACAAAATCAAACAAAAGCATAAGCTGCTACCCGAAAAAGTCCAAACGGGAAGCCTCCACCCCCCGCCCACATTCCCCCCCATTTCCTTTAGGGAGAAATAATGAAAAAGTCTTGCACGCGGTTACGTTAATCGCCAAAACACCCCAATATTAAAAATTTTTAAAAAATCAAAAGGTTAAAAAATACTTTTGCTGTAATAAATAGCTTTTTTAGGCTTCATATATCCCTTTTAGACAAACAACAGACACAAATACAAATCATATCGCCCCAATTTTCTAAACGAGGGTGATAATAAAAATTTTCTTTTTATTAGAGTAATGACGGTGGTGGTGCACTCTCGTTTTGAGATGTACCAACCAAAAAAAGGAAATCCATTTTAAACCCTTACTAAAATTGCAATGTTCGATTACGTAAAAAAAGCAAAAAATATGCAATGCCTACCCTTTTCATCCTATGCTATATAAAAAAAATCTTGAAAAGACCAAATCATATCTTTAAAAATGTTTACAAATGCAAAATTAACAAGAGAAACTCTAATAAAATATTCAACGAAATTTTTTAACTTCGGGGGAACGATTGATAAACTTCGAACTCCTTTTCTTTTTAACATGTTATCATCTTTCTTACACCCCAAAGGTTTCTTATAAAAAAATCAATTCGTGAAAAGGATCAGAAACTCTTGTCCCAAAACATCCCTTTAATTACTTTAAAGAACACAACACGCTCCTAACAGTGAAAACACAAATAGAAAAAAATAACAGGCTTATTTTTTTTGTGTAAATGAAAATGCATAACTCCCACTACGCCTTTGGAATTGCAGGCTTATACAACATTTAAATCAAAATATAAAGGTGCAACCCTAATAAAAATAACACAAATTTTTTACTTCGGGGACGATTTAAGCTATTTTACCCCAAAAGGTCTTTTCTAAAAAAATACAATTCAAAAAAGGTCTAAAACTTTTTTTTATCAATGTCTTTTTTTTGATTTTAAAAACACACATCCAAAGTGATATACAAATAAAAAAAAAATACAAGTTTAAATTTTTCTGGAAAATGAAAATGGAAAACCACTCTATACCTTTAAAAAATTCAGGCTTTAAAACTTTTAATTCCCTAACGGGTTGAAAAGTCCCGGTTTTATTCTATTAAGAGCTTAAAGGGGTTTTCAACCTCTGCGCGAGCCCAAAAGAGGGTTTCCCCATCCATTTCCGTCTGAACAGTTAATTATCTCCCCTGGACCCCACCGTCCCCACGTGCTAACCATTTGTTTTGCAAATTTAACCTAAAGGGGAATGCGGTATTTTTCCTAAATGTTTCCCGCCTGCCCCCAATTTTGTACATCTACAGCAAACTAAAAATATGTTCGTTTTCCCATTTAAATCGTGCCCCCAAATCAGTCATTCTTTTCTATATAAAAAGACCGGGGTAAAAATGATTGGGATCCTTGTTTTTGATAAATTTAAGAAAAAAAATTAGCAAAAGGGGAAACTGCTTTTCAGAATTTACTCCCCCTCCAAAAAATTGCTATATACCCCCCCAAAAGTATTACGAAAAAAGGGACTATGCAATGGTAGCCATAATTTTGGGTTATATTTTTTCATTCACTAGCAAATATGCTTTTTTGTCTCCACAAAAACGAAAAAATTGAAAAAAACACAAATAACCTTGCCGAGGAAAAAATAAACAAAATTTTCTTCTCGTTTTCCCCTGCCAGGTTTTCCCACCATCTCAAACATGCTAAAAAGAGATGGGGCTAAAAAGTTGCTATTTTTTGGGTCGGACTACGGATTGTATTTTTCATTTTTAGCAAATTTTTTTTGTCTCCTACAAGAACGGGAAAATATTAAAAGGACACAAAAACCTTCCCAGGGGAAAATTAAACCCAAAACTTTCTTCTCTTTTCCCCGTCTTTCCCCTTTTCTAAAAATTGCGCAAGGATGGAGAAGATAAGTTTTTAATCTTTAAGAGACGATCACCTCCCCCCGGACAGGGTTTTTTTTACTTTATCGGGAAACGTACTTTACCCACCTTTTTTTAAGAACACATCATATATTTTCTCAAACCCCCCCTATACAAAGAAAAATATTTTTACTTGACACTGAAAAACGACACTCGATCTCTTTAATTTTCTAAAATTTTATAAAAAGTCATACCAATGAAAAAAAAAAATATATTTAAAAAACATCCTTCCCTATGATTTTCACTATGTCCCTAGTTGTTGTTCAAAACTTTTAAGGGCCCCCCTATAAACATTTTTATTTTAAAAAATCAAAACCTGCATAAAAAAAGGTTTCATTTGTTTATTTTTCCTTTTAAAAACATGTTTTTATCAAAAAAAAAAAAAATTTATAAATAAAAAAAAAGGGGAAAAATAATATAACCCCCCCAGTTATAAAGTTTTTTAAATTGTACTGTTTTGGACAATGACAAAGTCAATTCCCCTAAAAGAATTTTTTGCCAGGATATTTTACCCCTGTAGTAAAAAAAAAAAATATTAGTGACACCCGATGCGATGGATTTTGCAGACAGCACGTGTTTTTCCCAACTTTCGTTTTTTTTTTTCTTTTTTTTTAAAAAAACCCGATTTATCTTAAAGGTTTTTCTTGTGGGTCTACATTAGATTTTCTTGTTTTACTGGCAAAAAAGGGTATAGACAGCAAAATCATCAGGAGGAAGTTAAGAGAAAGGGTTGAAAATCAGCCCAAAAGGGGAAAAGCCGCAACGAAGAAATTTTTTTCTAAATGACAAAAAAAAAGCATTCGTTTGGAGAAAAAATTTTCTCATTACCTCATAAAAGGGGGGAAAAGCTTCTTTCATACTTAGAGAAAGCATCCCCTTTTTTTTCAAATAAAAAGGGTGATTAAGTATATGTATATGAACTGAGCTTTTTTTTTTTCAGATTGGGAATATATGGTAAGATTAAATGTTTACCTGCTTCATTTTTAAAAAAAAAGTCTTATTTATCTAAAGATGCCTTCCAAAACTCCTGACAATGCTCCGGCAATATCCAGATAACGGACGACCACAGACGGGTATCGGGGAATCTTGCTTGCACGAGATAATGATTTCCCCGTCATAGAAAAAACCTTATGGACGTGCGAAGTAGAAGAGCAACCCCTGGGCGACACCAGGAAGATTTTTCTCGCCTCCTTTCGTAAAGAATGCATAGTTAATGAATTAAAATGGAAATACCCCCTTTAAATCATTTGACCAAGGAAACCGCCATGTTCTAGATGCAGAGATTTTTTAAAAATCTCCCTGGGTTGTTGATCTTCGTAGATATTTTCTTCCCCCATCGTTACTAGCTCACGCCCCCTTTTCCCCCTATCAAAATCCCATATTTTTGGCGGGGCCCTCACCCTTCTCCTAAATCTGCCCCTCCCCCCCTCGACAAGCGCATGCTGTATTTACCGGGGAAAAGTAAAAAGGTGATTATAATCATAATTGACTATAACATAATTTCACAAAACACAAAATGTTTTTTCATTGATTGACTTAAAATTTGGTGAGCTTTAGCCATATAAGCTTGGGGGTTTCCCTTTGCGAAAAAAAACATAAAATTTGATAAAACGAAATAGTTTTTCATTAGTAGTATAAAAGATATTACTCGTATGGCAATATAAATACTAGTAAAACATTTGCCACATAATTTGTCAAAATTTTATAATTCCATCATTCTCATTTTTGTTTCCGTTTTCCCTCGAAATTATTTTTTTTTTTCCCTTTCGCAACTGAATGGGAGGTAACAACACTTTTGCTGTTTTCCCGGGATGTCACGCTGTGGGAAGGAAATTTCAGATTCGATAGAGGCTTTAAAATAAAAACCGCCCCGAGCCATTACTGGTGTTTTTTAAACCAAAATTTCCCCTTTGAAAAAAGGTAATTTTTTTTCTTAAATACAAATAATGCTTCCCCAAGGGTAAAAATATATTATTTTTTGCATAAAGCCCATCTAACCTTGCTTTTAAAAAGAAGAAATAAAAAAATAACCCAACCTCCGATCTTTTTCCCCAGCGGACAAGTACATAGTCTGGAATGCTTACATTTTCCCACAAAATGTGCGACAGCCAAGGCACTCCTCACATGGGTGACTTTTAGTGTATCAGAAACCGATTCTCAGCCTTTTTTAACAAACTTTTACGGGGCGGTTCATTAAATCATTCAGCATGTAAACTCCCTACGTTATCACCGTCTTTTTTCGTCGTCAGAGAATTTCTCGCTGAATTTTACCGAGCTTAGACGAGGGGCTCTATATTCCCGCAACGCGCCGCACTATCATGACGGGGAGCGCGCGCGGGAATAAAACCGCACGCAGGGGGCGGCGGCGGGGCGCGGGGGGGGGGGCGGGGGGAGGGGGGTGAGGCGACAGGGGCGCCTTTGACGACAACACTTACATAGAGGGAAGGGTAATTAAATTACTATATTTTCTCAATTTTCCCCTGCGAAAGCGTTTGAATATTTAAAAAATGAATCAAAACCGTACCTGTCAACAATTTAAATATTTTTGATTAAAAAGGTTTCTCTCTCCCTCTCTCTCTCTCTCTCTCTATATTTTATATTATATATATTTTAAAATTTTAAATATATATATAAAATACCCCTTGATATAAAAAAGGGATAAAATATCTTGAAATTTTGATAAAAGGGACCTTTAAAATACTGCTCAGGGGAAAAATATAAAAAAAGGAAGAATATGACAAACCCGGTTTATCTAGAATAAAGCAAAATTTAGCGAAAATTATTTTTTTCTTGTAAAAAAAAGACTTTTAAAAGAAGCCCCCCCCCTGTCGCCCCCACCACCCTCCGCCGCCCTCGTCGCCGCCGCCCTCGCCGCCCTCGCCGCCCTCTCCCCCCGCCCCCTCCCCGCCGCCCCCGCGTGGGGTTTTTCCTTCCCCCCGCGCCCCCGCGTCGTGATGAGTGGGGGCGCGTGCGGGAATTAAAAAGCCCCTGCTAAGCTGCGGTCACTTTCAGCGAGAATTTTCTCTGACGACGAAAAAGAGGTGAAAAGTAGGCATTTTTACATGCTGAATGTTTATAATGAAACCGCCAATTAAAATTTTTTTTAACAAGGTTGAAAAGGGTTTTACTGATGAAGCTAAAAGTGCCCCCACATTGTGAGGAGTGCCTTTGGGCTGTCGCACTTTTTAGTGGGAAAAGTTAGCATTCTCAGACTATTACTTGTCTCGCGGGAAAATTATGGGAGGTTTGGGGGTATATTTTTTTTTTTCCCTTTTTTAATAAAAGGGTTAGATGGTACTTTTATGCAAAAAAATAATATATTGATCCCAGGGGTAACATTATTTGTTTTTAAAAAAAAAATTACATTTTAAATAAGGAAATTTGGTAAATACTACCTTAAGGCCCCGGATGGGTTGTTAGTATTTAAAACCCTCTATAGAATCTGAATGCTCCTTCCGCAGAGGTGACTCCCCGGAAGACAGCAAATCGTGCCTTTTACCGTCTATTCATCTGCGAATGGGAAAAAAAAAATAAATTCGAGGAACGAGAAACAAAAATTGAAAGAATGATGGAATTATAAATTTGACAAATTATTGGAAAAAAAAAAAAAAAAAAAAAAAAAAAAAAAAAAAGAAATTAAATGTTTTACAAAATTTTTTTTTTTCTTTTGCAAAGGAACCCCCAACTTGTATGGTATAAACATCACCAATTTTAAATCATCATGTCAAAATATTTAGTGTTGTGGAAATTATGTTATAGCTCCAATTATGATTTAATCACCATTTTTTTTCATTCTCGCGGTAAATACACATCGCGCTTACGGGGGAGGGGGAGCAATTTAGGAAAGGGGGGGCCTCGCAAACAAAATATGGCATTTTTGATAGGGGAACAGAGCCCTGAGAGCGGAACGAGTGGGGGGAAGAACGATATGTACAAGATAACAAACCAGGGGCATTCTAAAACTCTTACTATCTAGAACATGGCGGTTACCTTGGTCAAAAGGGTTGAAGGGGGATTTTCCCTTGTAAATTTTTTAAAATGCAGTTCTTCACGAAAAGGGGCAGAAATATTCCTGGTGTCCTCTATGGTTCGCCCCTTCCCACTTCGCAGTCCATTAAAAGGTTTTAATTGACGGGGAATTTATCTCGGAAACAAGGTTTCCCCGATACCTGTCTTTGGGCGTCCGTTATCGGGGTATTGCCTGGAGCATTTTCAGGTTTAGGAAAGGGATCTTAGATAAAAAACTTTTTGTTTAAAAAGGGTAGCATGCTAAACTTTAAACCTTACCCTATATTTTCCCAATCTGAAAAAAAAAAATGCTCAGTTCATATAATTACTTCAATCACCCTTTTATTTTAAAAAAAAGGGATTTTTCTTTCTCTAGTTTAAAAAAAAGCTTTTCCCTCCCTTATTTTGAGGGAAAAGAAATATTTTTTCTCTTAAAAGAAGCTTTTTTAAAATTTCATTTAGAAAAAATTTCTTTTGGGCGGCTTTTTCCCTTTAGGACTGTTTTAACCCTTCTCTATAAATACCTCCCCGACTGTATTTGTCGCATATACCTTTATGCCATGTAAAAAGAATATTAATGTAGACACACAACAGAAAAAACCCCTTTTAATAAACCCGGTTTTAAAAAAGAAAAAAAAAAACGCATCAGTTTGAAAAACACAGCGTTGCTAAGATCTCGCATCGAGGGTGTCACTAATTTTTTTTTTTACTACAGGGGGAAACTACCTTGGGCAAAAAAATCTGCTTTAGGCGAAACTGACTTTGTCATTGTCCAATACACTACAATTTAAAAACTTTTAAAAAGGGGGGGGTTTATTATTTTACCCTTTTTTATATCTTTTAAAATTTTTTTTTTGATAAAAAATAGTTTTAAAAGGGAAAAAAATTTAAGTAAAGCCTTTTTGTTACAGGTGTTTTTTATTTTTTTAAAAAAAATAGTTTATGAGGGTTAAATGTTTCGTACTACAACAAAGGGGCATAGTGAAAAAACAAGGCAAAGGATGTTAAAAATAATATATTTTTTTCTTTGGAGACTTTGTATTAAGATATTTAAAAAAATTAAAAAAAATCGATGTCAATTTTTTTCAGGGTCAACGTAAAAAAAATTTTTTTCCTTTTTTATAGGGAGATTTGGAAAAAAAATGATGTGTTTTTAAAAAGGGTGCTAATGTACGTTTCCCCTAAAGTAAACACCAAGACCGGGGGGGAGGTACGTCTCTTAAAAATAAAAATATCTAGCTCCATCTTTTGCTGCATATTTTTTAAAAACAAGAGGGGGAAATCGAGAAGTAAAGTTTGGGTTTAATTTTCCCGTTGGCAAAGGTTTTTGTGCCTTTTTTATATTTTTTCCCCTTCTTGGGAGACAAAAAAAAAAATATTTTTAGATAAAAAAAAAAAACGCCCTATCCGCTTAAAGATAGCAACTTTCTAGCCCCATCTCTTATGATGTTTGTAGCTGGTGAGAAAGCAGGCAGGGAAACGAGAAGTAAAATTTAGTTGGTTATTTCCCGTCGGAGGTAGTTTTGGGCTTTTTTCAAAATTTTCCCCCTTCCCGTAGGAGACAAAAAAACATATTGCTAGATGAATGAAAATATTAACCCAAAATTTTGGTTTTCCGTTGATAGTTCCTTTTTTGAATCTTGTAGGGGGGATATAGACAATTTTTTTTGGGGGGGGAGTAAATTACTGAAAAACTAGTCCGCCTTTTTTCTAATTCATCTTTTTCTTTACTCATAAAAAGAGGATCCCCAATCGATGTTACCCCGGTCTTTTTTTTTCAGAAAAGAATGCACTGATTTGGGTGCACAGATAACAATGGGAAAGCTGAACATATTCCCAGTTTGCATTTTAGTTGTACAAAATTTGGGGCGAGGGGGGAACATTTTAGGAAAAATTTCCGCATTTTCCCCTTAGGTTAATTAGCAAACAAATGGTTCGACACTTGGGACGGTGGTGGGCCTGTTGGGAGAAATTAAATGTTTTAGATGGAAAAAGGGGGGGGAAAACCCCTCTTTGGTCTCGCGCGAGCGTTTAAAACCTATTAAAGCCTCTAAAAAGAATAAAAACCCGGGGACTTTTCAACCTGTTTGGTAATTAAAAATGTTGATAAGCCTGAAATTTTTAAAAATAGAGATAGGGGTTTTCACATTTACATTTTCCAGAAAATTTTAAACTTTTTATTTTCTTTTATTTGTATTACCGCCTGTTGGGTGTGTTTTTGTGAAAGCTAATAAAAACATTGAGTCAACAAGAGTTTTTATGATCCTTTTGAGGGAATTGTATTTTTATTAGAAATCCTTTTGGGGGTTTAAAATGCTTATCATCGTCCCCCGAAGTTAAAAAATTTTGTTTTTTATTCTATTAGGGTTATTTTATTTTAATTTAAACCCGTTTTAAGCCTGCAATTCTCAAAACGTGCGTATTTGGGAGTTCGCATTTTCATTTACAAAAAATATAAGCCTGTTTTTTTTTATCTTTTTTGTGTTTCACCCGTTGGGGCGAGTTTTGTTTTGAAAGTCAAATTAAAACATGTTGGTACAAGATTTTTTGTCCTTTTCACTGAAAAGTATTTTTATTTTGAAAATACCTTTGGAGTAAAAGACTAGTAAAAGTTTAAAAAAAAGAGAGGATTTGCAAATTTTTCAATCGTTCCCGCGAATTAAGAAATTTTTTGTTGAGATATTCTTATTAGAGGCATCTTTTTTATATTATGCATTTGTAAAAATTTGTAAAAATATGATTAGGTCTTTGAAGTTTTTTTTTTTATTGCATAGGAGTGAGAAATGGTGTGTATAGCAATATTTTGTCTTTATTTACGTAATGCGAACATTGTCAATTTAGTAAGGGGTTAAAAAGGATTTCCTTTTCTTGGGTTGGTTACCTCAAGACGAGGTGCCCACCACCGATTACTTGAATAAGAAGAAATTATCTTATCACCTCTTTTTTAAAAATTCGGGGGGATATATTTTTATTTTTGGGCTGTTTGTTTTACTAAAGGCATATATGAAGACCTTAATAAAAACAATTTTATTACCAACGATTTTTTTAATCCTTTTTTTTCAATGAATTCTTAAAATTGGAGTTTTTGGCGATTAACGTAAACCCCGTGTCAAGACTTTACCCTTTTTGCTCCGTAAAGGAATAGGTGGGGGAAACGGGTCGGGGGGGAGGCTTCCTGTTTCGACTTTTGGGGTGTCACAGTTATGCATTTTTTTTTTGTTGTTGCTTCTTCCCCATTCTTATTTTTATTTTGCTTTTGGGGAGGGGTAAAACCCCTTTAGGTAACGTATTATTCATTAGAGGAAAATTTAGGATTATGATGAATTTGAAGGGGGGGTCCTCGTCTGTAGCAGGTTAATTATCGACAGTTACAATTTAAAAATGGGAATTGTTGGGGTGAGGGGGGGGGGAGAGGGAGGGAATGGGGTGAAAAGTACGTCCTCGGTCTTTGTCTATTTGTTGTTTGCGTCTTCTTTCCCCTTCCATTATTGCTTCCATCGGGGTTGAGGGGAAAGTGGATCGGGGGCAAGGAACGGGAAAGGGGGTTTCCCTGTTCCGGGCTTTGGATGTCAGCAGTTGGGTGCAGTTTTTTTGTTTTTGTGCTTTTTTCTTCCTCTTTTTCGATTCTTCTTATTTTTCGGAAGGGGGGGAGACATCCTCAGGGGAGCGGTAGGCATCATTTGAGGGACTTTAAAGGTTATGATGAATTAAAAGGGTGATCATCGTCTGTAGCAGGGTTAATTTCGATTTAGTTACAAAACAAACATGGGGATATTGCCCAAAGTGTTTTTCAACGAAAAAAAAAGTTATATTGTTGACAATTTTATAATCCTTTTCATTAAATTTATTCTTATCTCTGGTACTGAGAAGGAGCGAAAATTAATCGGTTTTACAGGCCGGTGCCTATTTATTTTTGATTTGACAGTTTCATCATTTGGAAGCGGTTTCCCCCCCTTTTTAAAAGAATCAATTTCGATCTCGGAAAAAAAAAAAAAAAAAAAAAAAAAAAAAAAAAAAAAAAAAAAAAAAAGGTTTTAAACCCGGTGAATATTTTGGATTAAGGTAGTATTTAGTCTCGGTTTTGCTTTATGGTTTCGGTTAAAGGGCTTTTTACTCTCGCAAAGGTTTTTTTGATTTCGCGGTGTCATTGATCTTGTCACCGCATTGGAGGGAAACCTTTTCTGTACTCATGGCTTGAGTAAAATTTCAGATACGGATATTGATTATTACACTTTCAGGGTCATCTTTCTGTTTGATGCACCATTTTCAACCCCAAGGTGTGCGCGTTTTGCCATCTTGCTATGGGCTAGTGGGTTTCCCCGTGATCATTAACCCGCTTTCACTCTCCCAAAGGGTTTTTCATTTTTCTATGTCACCGGGCCCTGCATTGGAGGGGAATCTCTATACATCTTTTTTCATTAATTTTCTATGAGCGTTAGCTATCTTTTCCTATGGTCTAGTGGTTGCCTCGTGATCATTTTCCCTGCTTTCACTCCCCCGATAAAGGGGGTGGTTACGCTGTGTTTAAACTATGTCCCTTGCCTACTTGGAGGGGATCCGTTGTAGTAATGTGGTTGCCTGTGACTTATCCTGCTTCCTCTTTACAAGTTGTGTGGTTACCGTGACATTAATCAGTCACCTGTCACCCGCATTTAGGGATACTCGTCTGTACTCATCATTTGTTTCATTATTTCTTATGAGGCGTCATGGAGAACATAAATGCATATGTGAAATGGTTAAAGATTTCCGGGGATTGATTTTTGTTGTTGTGGCTTGGTTTCGGTTTGCGGTTTTTGGTTTCGTCAAGGGCACTGATTACGCAGGGCCTGACCTACTTTCACTTCATGTACGTGTGTGAGGGGTTCATTTTGCCACCTACATTTTCCTCTTTCACTCTCGATAAGAAATTTTGATCATTTAAACTTTCACCGTCCCCTGCATTGGGGGGGAATCACGTAGTCATCATTTTGTTTTATTATTTCTCTATGATGCGTCAGTAGAAAATAAATGCATATGGAAATAGGTTAATGATTTCCCGGGGATTGATTTGTTGTTGTGGACTTGTTTTTGGTTGCGGTTTGTCAAAGGGATGATTACGTCAGGGCAAAGGCCTACTTCAATTCAGACGTACATGATGTGCGCCCCTTTTTGTCAATACGTATATGAATGTGCGCCCTTTTGTCGTTTACCCCCTACTATATATAATTACATACACAATATAAAATAATAAGAAAGCATATATTATATTTATAATATTTTGGTACAATAATTAAAATTTAAAATATAATTATTAAATAATATATATATATATGGGGTATAATATATAATAATATATATAATATATATATAATTTATATTATATAATCCTATATATATATCCCTAATATTATATATAATAACAAATAAAAAAAAATAAATAAATAAAGAAAAAATATAATATATATATTTATTATTTATGTTCTGTACGAGTGGTAGGTGTATCCTGCACACACCATCGCCGCGGGCGTATGTGAGCACCGTGCTGATTTACATAAATTTTTGGGAAAACGAAACCCAGATACGTAAATTCCTTGGGCAAAGAATTTCCTTCGTGCCCATTTTGCCACTGGTGGGGAAACCCGCCCAAGTCAGTGCTGGTTCCAACCCGGATAAATCGAGAGAAGATTTTTCAAAGGGAACCCGGGACTCTCCTACCCCGTATCCCCCAGAGCTCACAACAGAAAAACTACAATTAAATATTTGCGTAACCCCCGGGGCTCAAACATGAACCCACCAAAAAAAAAAAGAAAAAAAAAAAAAAAAAAAAAAAAAAAAAAAAAATTTTATATAATTTTATATATATATATATTTATTATTATTTTTTTTTTTTCAAAGGGCCCGTCCCCCAATGACGTTGGCGATCAAGGATTTCCCTTTATTTTTTTGGCAATTTTAGCGGTGGTTTTTTCCCTTTCCTTCCGCCCCCGGGTTTTATCGGTCACCCTTTTTATCCCCCGGTTTGGGACCGAGCACCACAGGCCCAGAACACCACGAGGGGAAAACGCCACCTGGAGGGCAGAGCACGAAATAAAAACAAAAATTTTTTTCTTTATTTAAGAAGTTATTTTCCAGTACACTTTTTTATAGGCCCATACAGGGGAACCAGCATGTCACACTGCGATCAGCTTTAACGGGAACACAAAATATATCAGGGCACAAGGGAAAACAGAGGTCTTCACAGGCAGCACCCAACTCCCCTCCCTCTTGGGTTGTTCCTCCCCTCACAGCCGTGCGTCATGCTTTCCCAGGTCCCTTCATGTTAAAAAATACCCGGGCATCCCTTTTTATGTTTAAATCTGTTTTTGCACAGAACAAAGACCCATGGCATAGCAATATATATTAATAATTAATATTAATATATATTATTATATATATATATATAATTATATAATACATATACATAATTATAAACATATATTACATATATAACATAAATTTGACACATTACCCTATATAAATATATATATATTATATATATATTATATATAATATAAAAAAAATATTAGAATAAATATCAATAATATAATATATTTATAAATATATAATATATATATATAATATATATTATAATATAATATTATATACATACACACAAAACACACCCACACACACAATTATATATATATTAAAAATACATACAATATATATTAATATATATATTATATAAATATATTATGTTGTAAAATTATATATATATATACATACAATATATATATATAATATTATATAATATATATATATATATATATATATAATATAGTATTATGTATGGTTGTATTATATATATATATAAAATATATATATAATTATTTATATTAATATATATATATAAATATATATAATATATGTATGTATATGTAGTATATTAGTAATGTAGTAAAAATATATATATATTATATATATTTTATATATATATATTATTTTATTATATATATTATATATATATTTCATGTGCGAGTGCGTAGGTGTATCCATCAACACGCATCGCCGCGGCGTTTTTGGCCGCGTGCTGTTTTTACAATTTTGGGTAAATAAACCCTGATCATGATTTCTTGGAAAAGTTTTCACTTCGATTCCCTATTTCCCACTGGTGGGAAACCCACCCCAAGCAGTGGGGTTCTAACCCCCGGATAAATCGAGAGAATGATTATCTAAAGGTAACCCGGGCACTCTCTTCCCAGTACTCACTCCAAGAGCATCACAACATAAAAACTAAATTTAAGATATGCTGAAACCACGGGGGTCAAACATGAACCCTCCCGAAAAAAAAAAAAAAAAAAAAAAAAAAAAAAAAAAAAAATATATAATTATATTATATATTATATTATTATATAATATTATATATATGATTTTTTTTTTGCTCAAGTACCTTCCCCCACAATGACTTTGGCATAAAGGATTTCCTTGATTTTCTTGGCAATTTAGAGCGGTGGTTTTTCCGTTTCCTTCCGTCCGGTTTTTTTTAAAAACGAGTCACCATTTCTATATCCCGGTTCTGGGACTGGCACTGACTTGGGCTGGCTTACCCACCCAGTGGATAGGTTTACAATCGAGGCGAAGTTCCTTGCCCAAGGGAACAACGCGCCGAGTAAATAGAGAGAATGATTATTTTAAAAAGGTGACACTGGCATTCTCCTTGGAAAGGAACTGGGGACCCACTACGTACTCAACTTGTAGATCATCACCAACATGAATTAAAATTTAAAGTATCATGCTGTGACAATCAATGTCAGAATCTGAGAGAGTACCATAAAATATTTTATACTATATATATTTTATTATATATATAATATTAATATATATATTTATATTTATATATTATACATATTTTTATCATAATCTATTATATATATTTTTAAATTATACATATATATTATATATATATTATAATTTTATATTATTACATATATTTTACATATATATATTATATATATTATATATATATATATTATATATATATATTATATTATTATGTTTTTTCCCTTATATATTATATATTTATATTATATATATATATAAAATATATATATGTACATATATATATGCTGCGGTGGCCGAGTGGTTAGAGCATCGGACTAAAGACTGTCACGACGGATACTGAGTTCAAAGAATTTCACTTCGATTGCCTATTTAGCCACGGGGTGGGCAAGCCAGCCCAAGTTAGTGCTGGTCCCCATGCCCGGGAAAAATAGAAAAATGATTACCTAAAAAGGTAACACCGGCACTCCCCGGGGAAAAGGATCTGGGGACCCTACCACGTACTCACTCCAAGAGCATCACAACATGAAAACTACAATTAAGTACATGCTGTGACCAGGCGGCTCAAACATGAGCCTACCGTTAAAAAAAAAAAAAAGAAAAAAAAAAAAAAAAAAGAAGAAAAAGAAAGAAAGAAAAAAAGAAAAAAAAAGAAAAGAAAAGAAAGAAAAGAAAAAAAATATATATATACATATACTAAATATATTATTGTACTACATTTGATATCTTACAGTACAGGGAATTATCATTTTTCTGTATTCGTGTAATGCTGAAGATAAAAAGATTTGTTTCTGCTGCGAAGGCTAAAGGTTCCGCACCCCCTTGTTCAGATCAGACCGGAACCGACGCGTCAGAACAGAACGAAATGTCTGAAGGAATCGAATACAACGCTTTTCTACCCGACTGCCACACACTCTTCAGATCAGACCGGAACCGACGCGTCAGATCACATCCGAACCGAAGCAGAATTCTTTGAAAGATATTTTTTTCTGATAGTTCTGATGGTTCGGAGAGGCCCGCGCATGCGCAGAAGGGAGGTGTGTAGCGGTGGCGGGAGAGGCTCATGATTTGGTGATTAGTGTGTTCATCGACTGCACAGAGTGAACGTGTGCTGCTGGTGATATTGAAGAATTAGTTCACTATGGCAGACAATATTGACGAAAAACTTATAAATTCTGTATTTAAATTTACGAGATATTGAAATATTTAGGGAATCATATTATTATGACACCTAACCTAACCTAACCTAACCAAACCAAGCACGTCTTTCTGCTGCCAAGGCAAACGGAACACTAGCCAGTATTCACTTCGGTTCCGGTCTGAAGCGTCTGCTTTGGTGTGCGCATAGCGCGTGGGTTTCTGATCTGATCTGAGGCGTCGGAAGGTTCGGCGGCGGTTCCGGTCTGAACAAGTGTGGGGAAACCCTTTACGGTATGCCTAAAAGAGTTGACATTTAAGATCTCATATAAAATAACCATTTTTGAAACTCTAGCTCTAAATCTAAAAACCGAATAATCTAAATCTACCCACAAGGAAAGCCCCCTTTTCATTCCCAACTCTTAAGTCTCTCTCCCGTCTCGTTGACATTAAGTGATAGATGTGTCCCTTCACATCTGCAAGCACGTGCTCCTCATTTCCCTTTCTCTTTAATATCTCATTAGGGTAATATCAGCGAATAAAAATTAACACTGAAATACAGAAATCAAACATAGCTAACTATAACTCTTAATATTAGTGGGCAGTAGAATAAATACTGTTTTTTTATAGGATTTCATCAAAATGTTGAAATAAATTTGGGAAGTTTAATAATAGAGTTCTTTCGTAAGAATAGGAAAAAGTGTTATTTGGAAAAGGGAAATAGTTTTATATATTTCTAAAGACTGACATGCCACATCCAAAAAACTCTAACATATTCAAAACCTCTATTATATAGAGGTAGTAAGAACCACTGAAGGTTTAGGTGATATTTTCTTTTTTAAAAGTTAAATAGGTTGAATACTTATAATGCACTTGCTCTTCACACGAAATAAAGTCCCAAAGGCACTTACCAATACCTTAAAAAATTTTGAAGTCAAGAAAGTCAACGGGGCCCTTCATACATTATTTGTCATACTGACAAATAATGTACAAACATGTTAGGCATGTGAATTACATATGCATATCATATGAGAGTGGTGACTGCTGTATGTTAAAATACAAGTAGTTTTGATGTCGTTCATGGAATATATTATAATGTTACTTTTTAATTTTCTAGCAATTTTTTGTACCTTGGGTTCTTACATAACTGTTTTGGTACTTTTTTTATATCAATAAACCCATAACTGTTCTTTTTGGTACACATTTTATATCAAATAAACCCAAGTTTGTAAATTAAGATCATTTGGCTTTCTCAAAATCACTCTAGGAGGATTTCAGGTCTTTCCCAGAAGTCATTTAGAATTCTTAACAAAATTCCTTTTTGTACATTTGAAATCAATAAATCCAACTTAAAAGTGCTGAATGACTTCCACACAAGGCCTTCATCGGCTATGAATCAGAACTTATATCTTGTTTTTCTTGCAATACATGAACAATCAGAAAATTCCACCAGATATTCAGGATAATAATCTTCTTTGTCATATTTGAAAAAAATGGTTGTGTTGTGCAGATCATCCACAGTATATTATAGAGAGAACTCGTGATGGGTTCCATGGAGGACGGTAAGATCTGGCGATCCTTTTTCAACATCACCAAAAATGACTCGAGCCACAAACAAAAGAAATGGCCACTCTATTTGGAGTGCAGAATTTCCGGGCTACACAACACTGTAAGAAAAAAAAAAAAAATGAATGAATGAATAAACAAACCCTTATTATCATATTATACATATATAATATGTATATTATATATAGATTATATATATATATTATACATATATTATATTATTATATATTATATATATATATATATATATATATATATATATATATATATATATAATGCGCGCCTGGCTATGAGAGATTACTGTCAGCCCCCATGGCTCGGGAGCTGATCCAGCAGCGAGAAAAGTCTCCTTCTCCGGACTTTGCTAGGGCCCAGAAAAAGAGGATCTCTGGCTCCTGGTTTGGGGCGTTCCAACCCGCCTGTTGGACATGGTACAGCAATACGGGTACAGTTTGGGCCCAAAGGGGATTGACCACATTCTTCTTAGCATGCGATGGAGGATCCTCCAGAACTGCAGGCTTTACTGGAGTGCCGAGTTCTAAGGCACTGACCATAGGCTGGTTGTGGCTACCCTGCAGGTCCACTTCAAAACTTCCCATCCCCCTAGTGGCCAAACCCCAAGGTGTTTCACCGGACAGACTAAGGGTGGAGGAGTGTGCCTGTGGGTTCACCGTGGCAGTCTCTGACCGATTCACAGAACTTGACATCCTGACAGACCCAGTTGCTCTGTGGGAGCTCTTCAAGCGGGGTAACACTCGTAGCACCCAGGAGTCTATCGCCGTACGCCCGAGGGCAAGGCAGAATTCCATCTCCTTGGAGACATTAGAGGCCACTGAAGCATGTCGCATGGCTTGGCTGAATGGTAATCAAGTCTTGCGTCGCTCCATGGTGTGTAGGGCTCGGACACTGCTGAGAAGGGACAAGGAACAGTTCATCAGGAACTTGCTGAGGAGGTTGAAGGCCATTTTTTTGGTATACGACCTTCACCTTGCCGTACCAACCCTAAGTAAACTGAACACTAAGCCCTCCTCACAGATGACTGCAGTACGATCAGCGGATGGATGGATCATCTCTGATTATGTTGGGGTTTGTGAACGTTGGACTGAGTATTTTGGGGCAGTTGTACCAGGTAGACCCTCCAACAGTTAGCTTTATATGCAAGTGATGTCACAGTGCTTGTGCCAGACCCCAACCCATCAGCGAGAACCTCCTACCCTAACAGAGGTAAGACCCTATACTAGTGCCTCGAGTAAATTTTGGAATGCGATCATGAGTTTGGTCGTGGGTTGCTTGCAACCTCATCAACCTAAAGAAGGCGTTTTTACTCGGTGCATCGCGAATCGCTATGGGGGATCCCGAGACTCGGGGAAATTTCCGACACAGATTATTGACCTAATAGCAAGCCTTTATACTGGTATTGAAAGGGCTGTAAAGTGTGGTGGGGGTCTGTCAAACTTCTTCCCTGTTAATTCAAGGGTAAGGCAAGGCTGTGTCCTTGCACAAACACTTTTCAACACCTGTTTGGGACTGGATAATTGGCAGAGCTACTACCAAAATCATGTGGAGCAACACTAGGCAATAGTAATGTCTCAGATCTTGACTTTGCTGATGATGTTACTATCCTATCTGAGTCCTTGGAGTCACTGGTGGCAGCTCTTCATGCATTTAGCAATGAGGCGAAGCCCTTAGGCTAGAGGTTTCCTGGACCAAGACCAAGATTCAGGACTTTTGGGAGCCTGTTTGGGAAACCCATTCAGTCGATCCATACTTGGGGCGAGGACGTTGATGTTACAGAGAGTTTTAAATATCTTGGTAGTGTATCCATTTTTGGGTTGTCGACCAAGAAGTCAAATGACAGATTGGTCTGGCAACAGGGGCCATGACTCGATTGGAGATGTCGGACCTTTGCAGAAGGACCAAGCTGCGTGTTTTCAAGGCCTTGATATTGCCAGTTTTGCTCTATGGAAGCGAAACCGGGAAACGTTATCCATTTTTGTCTTGGAGTCTCGTCTTGATGCCATTTGTAACAAGTCCCTTGCCAGATCATGGGTCAAATTGGCAGGACCAACATATCCAACTGGCGGTTACACGTGAGACTCGCATGGGACCTATTACTTGCATAATCTGGGGTTGCCAACTCAGGCTACATGGCCACCTAGCTGGTTCCCTGTGGACAAAACCCCGCCCATCAGGTTGTCTCTCCGCGAGACAACCCTGGATAGAGGAGACCTGTGGACGACCCAGGAGATCATGACTTGGGCACTCGACGAGACCTGTCCGCGAGGAATTAGAGATGGCCGTGTGCCTGCCTGGAGATTTTGCCTCGAGGGGTCCTCGTGACGGGAAACAAAGGGGTTGGATGTGGCCATGCCCCCCCGTCGGCGTTAGTCCCTTGATGATGATGATATATATATCATCAAAAAGGGTATGCTCATGTTTGAGCAGCCGTGGACCTCTCCCCCCATCCTTCGCCACTTAACTTGATTTTGCACTTTTCTTTCCACTTGTATCATTGTCAGCCCGAAAATATCTTTGATGTTGTCCCTCAGTCTTGTCTTCGTTTGCCTCTTCCTCTGTTTCCTATCACCATCTCTGTCAGCAAGTTTTTCTCAATACTTTCACTTCTAATCACATGACCAATAAACTTTAGTTTCCTTTAGATGTCCAACAGCCGGTCCTTTACAAATTATTTTTCTCAGCACTTAATCATTCGTTTTCTTTTCTGTCCAGTTAATACTTTAGTACTCATAACACCACAGTTCAAAACTATTGATCTTTTTCAGCACACAACATTCAGAACAATATGACGCAATTGGGAAACCTAATGAGTTCAAAAACCCTCAGTTTTGTCCGAAAGGGTAATGCTTGGTCTTTCCAGATGTTATTGAGAGCAACTGTGGCGTTTTTTGGCAATAGCAATTCTTCTTTTTATTTCCGGTGAATCATCTAAGATAAGTTAACTCACACATTTCCAAAACCAAATTCCTTTGATTGTAACATATATGGACATGTTATAATCAATGTTTTCCTCTATGATCAATTTCAGATTTAGAATCTGGTTTCTGGTACCTTTTCCAGGCGAAATATAAATATATTAGTATATATATATATTTTATTTTTATACAAGATGATTTATATATATATTATATATTTCATATATTTATATATAACTATATATATTACTTTATCGTGAGCAAAGAAAATCTTCCAACTGAAAAAGGATTAAGAGATGAGATTCTTTTTTTCCAGAAAAAGTGACTCAATACAAATGTGATAGGAAACAGAGGAAGAGGCAAACCGAAGACAAGACTGAGCGCATCAAAGATTTTGAGGGCTGACGATGGTATAAGTGGAAATAAATCGCAAATCGAGTTGAGTGGCGAGGATGGTGGGAGGTCCATGGCTGCTAAAACATGAGCATACCTTATTGATGATAGGTATTACTTTATATATATATACACGCGTTGTTTCCTTGGCAAGGAACTTTACCTCGTTTGCCTACCTAGCCACTGTGGGGCAAGCCAGCCCAATTCGGGTGATGGTCCCAGAATTGGGTAAATAGAGATGGTGACACAATAAAAAAAAACACCGGGCAGAATGCAACGGCAAACCACCGCCTAAATTGCCAAGAAATCATGGAAATTCATGATCGCCAACGTCCTTGTAGGACAGGGAACTTGAAGAAGAAATTATATATACATATTTATATATATATTTAATATATATATATATATATATATATATATATATATATATTTGTATATATATTTTATATATATATATTTTTATATATATATGCTTTATTTATATTATATATATTTATATATATTTCTTTTTTTAAAACGTGGGTTTCATGTCTGAGCCGCCGTGGTCACAGCATGATACTCAATTGCAGTTTTCACATTGTGATGCTCTGGAGTGAGTACTTTGGTAGGGTCCCCAGTTCCTTTCCACGGAGAGTGCCGGTGGTACCTTTTTTTTTAGGTAATTATTCTCTCTATTTTATCCAGGCTTGGGACCAGCACTGACTTGGGCTGGCCCGCTCCCCAGCGGCTAGGTAGGCAATCGAGGTGAAGCTCCTTGCCCAAGGGAACAACGCGCCGGCCGGTGACTCGAACCCTTCGAACTCAGATTGCCGTCGTGATAGTCCCGAGTCCGACGCTCCAACCACTCGGCCACCGCGGCCTTGATGATCATGGGTTTCCATGATTTTTTTTTTGGCAATTTAGAGGGGTGGTTTTGCCATTGCCTTCCGCCCCTTTTTTTTTTTCGAGTCACCATCTCTATTTACCCGGCACTGACTTGGACTTTATATTATATATATATATATATATATTATAATATATATATATATAATATATATAATTTGTCTGGGTAAGACAAAACTGCACCCTGGGGTTCCCCTTTAACAAGGATAGCACCCTATTAGCTCCCTATGCCGGGTTGCGGTTAAACTGGTCGGCATCAGGGCAGTGGATATCTGGTGAAAACACCTTCGGTTCTACTGATTACTGGTTTTAAACCCAAAAAATATGTCTGGCATATTACAGTGTAACTTGGTTTTAAAGCGGGAGAGATAGTTCCTTTATTTAGTTGGAGACTGCGAGTTGAGAACGAGCCTGGGGAATTCTACTCAAATTTTCTTTTCTCTGACAAACCTCTACACCAATGATTAATACAGAAATGATAATTCATACCACATCACCCGTGTGTGCTTGTGCGGGGTGTTTGTGCGTTGTGTGTGCTTGTGCGTGTGTGGCGCTTGTGCGGTGTGTGTTCTGGTGGTTTGTGGTGTCTTGCTTGTGCGTGTGTGTGGCTTTGGGTGTGTGCTGTGGGTTATTGTTGTGCGTGTTGCTTGTGGTGTGTGTTGTGCGTGTGTGCTGTGCGTGTGTGTGCTTGTGTGTGTTTGTGTTGTGCGTGTGTTTTGTTGTTCGTGTGCTTGTGCGTGTGAGTGGTGTTGTGCGTGTGTGCTTGTGCTTGT
>NW_023657845.1:0-13701 GCF_015228065.2 Penaeus monodon
GGGGGGGGCCCCCCAGGGAAAAAAGTAGGGGCCTTTAGCTGAGTTGGCGATCCCGGATTATGCAAGTAACAGGTCCCATGCCAGTCTCACGGTGTAACCGCCGGTTGGACATGTGGTCCTAACTGTACCCCAGGATCCAGCAAAGGGACTTGTTACAAAAGGCATCAAGGCGAGACTCCAAGACACTGGATAGCGTCCAGGTTTCGCTTCCATAGAGCAAAACTGGCAGTATCAAGGCCTTGAACACAGGCAGCTTGGTCCTTCTGCATAGGTACCGACATCTCCAAATGCTCTTGTTGATCGAGTTCACGGCTCCTGTTGCCAGACCAATCCGTCTACTGACTTCCTGGTCTGACAACCCAGAGATATGGACTACACTACCAAGGTATGTAAAACTTTCTGTAACTTCAACGTCCTCGCCGCAAGCATGGATCGACTGAACGGGTTCCCCTAACAGGCCCCCAAAGTCCTGAATCTTGGTCTTGGTCCAAGAGACCTCTAGGCCTAGGGGCCTCGCCTCATTGCTAAATGCATCAAGAGCCGCCACAAGTGACTCCAAGGACTCAGATAGGATGGCAACATCGTCGGCAAAGTCAAGGTCTGAGACCTTAATATTGCCTAGTGTTGCTCCACACTGACTTTGGCTAGTAGCTCTGCCCATTATCCAGTCCATACAAGTGTTGAAAAGTGTTGGTGCAAGTACACAGCCTTGCCTCACCCCTGAATTAACAGGGAAGAAGTTCGACATACACCCACCACACTTTACAGCACTTTCAGTACCAGTATAGAGGCTTGCTATCAGGCCAATAATCTGTGTTGGAATTCCCCTGAGCCTCAGGATCTCCCATAGCGATTCCCGATGCACCGAGTCAAACGCCTTCTTGAGGTCGATGTAGGCTGCGAGCAACCCACGACTAAACTCATGACAGCGTTCCACAATTACTCGAAGCGCTAGTATACGGTCTATTGTGGACTTGCCAGGAGTAAATCCAGACTACTCCGGTCTCTGATGCCTCAGTAGATGGTTGCGGATCCGTTTCAGAAGAATGTGGGCGAGAACCTTGCCTGGTATGCTGAGTAGTGTAATGCCACAGTAGTTGCTACAATCCCAACGATCCCCTTTCCCCTTCCAGAGAAGGATGACCACGCCCCTCAGCAGGTCAGGGGGAATGGTACCAGACTGCCAAATGGCAGTCAGGACTGTATGCAGGCCCCGAGCCATAGGTTCACCCCTAGCCTTTAGCAGTTCAGCAGGGATATCACATATGCCTGCAGCTTTCCCACTCTTCAGCTTGGAAATCGCCAGCCTAACCTCTGTTAGGGTAGGAGGTCCCTCGCTGATGGATGGGTCCGGCACAGGCACTCCGACATCGCTTGCATCCAAGCTAACTGTTGGAGGGTCCACCTGGTACAACTGTTCAAAATACTCAGCCCAACGTTCACGAACCCCAACATGATCTGAGATGATCCATCCATCCGCTGATCGGACTGCAGTCATCTGTGGGGAGGGCTTAGGGTTCAGTTTCTCAGGCTTGGTAGGCAGGACGAAAGCCCTTTACCAAGAAATGGCCTTCGACCTCCTCAGCAAGATTCCTGATGAACTGTTCCTTGCCCCTTCTCAGCAGTGTCCGAGCCCTACGCACCATGGAACGACACAAGACTTGATTCCCATTCAGCCGAGCCTTGTGACACGCTTCAGTGGCCTCTAATATCTCCAGGGAGATGGAATTCTGCCTTGTCCTTGGACTCCTGAGCTGCTTCGAGTGTTACGCGCTTGAAGAACTCCCATAGAGCAACTGGGTCCGTCAGGTTGCGGGTTTCTGTGAATCGGTCAGAGACTGCCATGGTGACCCACGGGCACACTCCTCCTCCCTTAGTCTGTCCAAGTGATACACCTTAGGGTGGCCACTGGAGGGATGGGGAGTTTTGAAGTGGACCCGCAGGGTAGCCACCAAACAGCCTATGGTCGGTGCCACAGAAACTCGGCACTCCGGTAAACCATGCAGTTCTGGAGGATCCTCCATCACGTGCTAACAAAATGTGGTCGATCTTCTTGGGCCCCTGTACCATATCGCTGTACAAGTCCAGCGATGCGGGTTGGAGCGCTGGTACCAGGAGCCAGAGATCCTCATTTTCTGGGACCTAGCAAAGTCCGGAGAAGGAGGGTATTATCGTGCTGGGATCAGCTCCTGAGCCATGGGGCCGACAGACATCTCGTAGGCCCCGCTCGGGCACAGCCGGATACCGATTGAAGTCGCCCAGAACAATGCAAATATCTCGCCGGGGGGAATCGTCTGCCACAGATGCGAGTTCGGCGTAGAACGCCTCTTTCACATCGTTTTATATACATCGGGAAAGGAAACTATACAGCAATAAGAGACAAGAAGCAAAAGCATGCCTCAGTCTCAATGCCATAATACGCATCATCAACTTTTTTTTTATCTTATTTTATTTTTACGTTATTCATTTTTAAAATTTTTGTTATAACATAATTATTTATTTATTTTTTATTAAATTTTTATCAATATTATTTCCTTTTGTGTTTTTATCATTTTTATCAATATGTTAATAGTAGTAGTAGTTCTATTATCATTATCATTATTATTGTCACTGAATTTTTTTATCCTTATTTATAATTATCACTTTATTTTTAAATTTTTATTATACCACCCCCTTTTTATTTTTATTATCATCTTTAATTTGTATTATTATTATTTGTTGTTACTTTTATTTTTTTCATTTTTTTAATTATTTTTAAAAATGCCAATTTTACCTGTTATATTTCATTTTTACTTATTTGCTTTTTATTAGATCCATATTTTTTTTATATACTACACTACAACTAATATTATGCTCTTACTATTATTAATGTATTACATTATTTTGTTATTTTTTTTTTTATTTTTTATTATTTTCATCATTGGCCTTCCTTTGTATTCTTCTTTTAATTGCTCCTGTTTTTTTCTTTTTTTTGCATTTACCTATATCATAACATTAAAATATAATCACACGAAATGACCTTTTTGTTGGGGGGACTTTTTCAGCGAAGGCACTGATCGCCCCTCAACTTTCAGGGAGAACGGCGATGTACGTAGCAGCCTGGCAGGGGCACGGGGGGGGGTGGAAGTTTACGGGGAGCGGGGGGCCCACGGGACCCCGGACGATGCGGGGAACACGCCTCTCCACGACCGCAGCTTCAAGCAGACGCTTCTCGGGTGGGGTCTGATGGTTCGGGGGGCCACCAGGCAGAAGAATAAGGGGGGGAGCCCCTCGGGACTTTTTGGGGAAACCCTTCTGCTGAGAACCTTTTCCCCTTTTTTTTGGGTAATGGCCCCGGGAATCAGACTGGATAGGCCCGGATTGGGTACACGTTCGGGCCCTTAATGTCCCCAGGGAGATGGAATTTTCCCTTTGTCCTGGGCGTACGCCAAGGGAATCCTGAGCTGCTCGATGTTAGCGTTGAAGAATCCCACAGAAATGGGTCCGTCGGGTTTGCTGGTTTGGGGAATCGGGCAGAGATGCCTGGCGAACCCACGGGCACACCCCCCCTCCCTTAGTCACCCAAGTGAAACACCTTAGGGTGGCCACGGAGCGACAGGATTTTTGAAGGGACCCGCGGGTCCGGAAAACTGCAGTTTGGGGGATCCCCATCGCGTGCTAACGAGAAGTGGTCGATTCCCCTTTGGGCCATGTCCCCCGTATGCTGTACAAGCCCAGCGAGCGGTTGGGACAGGACCGGGAGCCAGAGACCTCATTTTCGGGGACCTAGCAAAGTCCCGGAGAAGGGGGCTATTCCCCCTGCGGGATCAGTCCGACCAGGGGGGCCACAGAATTCATAGCCAGCCGGGTCACAGGGTCCCGCATTAAAGTCGCCAGAAAATGCGAATTTTCCCCCGGGGGGCAATCGTCTGCCACAGATGGAGTTTGCGTAGAAGCCCTTTTACATGATTTTATTACACGGAGGACGTATACAGCAATAAGAGACAAGAAGCCAAAAGCATGCTTCAGTCTCAATGCCATAATACGCTCATCAACTTTATTTTATCTTATTTTATTTTTACGTTATTCATTATTATTAACATTGTTTGTTATTAACATAATTTATTTATTTATTATTTATTAACATTATTATCAATATTATTTTCGCTTTTGCTGTTCTTATTATTGTTATCAATATGTTAATAGTAGTAGTAGTTCTATTATCATTATCATTATTATTGTCACTGATATTTGGTTATTATCCTTATTACTATAATTATCACTATTATTATTATTATTATTATCACCATCCTTTTATTATTATTATATCATCATTATAGTTGTTATTATTATTATTTTGTTGTTACTTTTATTATTTTCATTTTCATTTATATAATTCTTATAAATGCCAATATTATCTGTTATTAGTATCATTATTATCATTATTATTGCTTATTATTATGATCCATATTTTTTTTTACTACTACTACTACTACAACTAATATTATTGCTCTTACTATTATTAATCGTATTATCATTATTAGTGTTAATTTTTTTTTCTATTATTATTATTATCATCATTGTTGCTCTTCCTTTTGTCATTCTTCTTGTAATTGCTCCTGTTTTTTTCTTTTTATTGTCATTTACACTATTATCATCATTAACATTAACATCATAATCACACGAAATGACCTTTTCGTTGGGCGGAGCTTTGTCAGCGAAGGCACTGATCGCCTCCTCAACTTTCAGGCAGAACGGCGATGTACGTAGCAGCCTGGCAGGGGCACTGGGGGGCGCTGGAAGTTCTAGCGGCGAGCGGGGCCGACGTGGACCCCGTCGACGATGCGGGCAACACGCCTCTCCACGACGCAGCTTCAAGCAGACAGCTTCTCGCGGTGGGCGTCCTGACTGGTCTCGGGGCGTCCACCAGGCAGAAGAATAAGGGCGGGGAGACCCCTCAGGACCTGTTGGGGAAACCTTCTGCTGATGAACTCTTCTCCATGGTAATGGCAGCCGGGAATCAGACTGTGATATGGCCCAGGATTGGGGTACCATGGTCGTTGGCTACAAATGCATAATATATCAAAGGCCTACTAAGAATAACTCAACAGAAATTATTTAATTTTGCGGGACGATTGATAAGCTTGCGACCTTCTTTCATCTTTAACATGTTATACTAGTCGTTCTACATCCCGAGGGCATGTTCATAGTAAAAATACAATTCAGTGAAAAGGATTATCAAACTCTTGTTGTACTCAATATGCCTTTATTATAACTTTCAAGCTTACGCAAACATGCATCTGAACAGGCAAGAACACAAAGAAAAGAAAAGTTACATTCTTAAATTTTCTGTGTAAATTACCACTATTTCATATTTTTGAAAATTCCAGGCTTATACAGCAGGTTATACAACAGGTTAATTACCTAATAGATTGAAAAAGTTGCTGGTTTTATTCTATTAGAGAGAATTGATAGGGTTTTGGACACCCATTTGCCTGTTATATATCATTAGAGTCGGTTAATGATTTCCAGTGTTCTGATCATTGACTTATGATAATCACTTTCTTATGCCTACTTTCTGCTATGATGCACCATGAACGACTGTAAGGTAGTCTGGTGTGCATGCTATCCATCATTAACTATGATTCCGGTTACAGTCATTGATTACGTTAATCACTTCCGGTTATGGTCATTGGTTACGTTAATCAGTTGTGGTTTCCAAGGGTCATTAAACTACTTCCTGTTTACACACTCATGTGCATACGTGAGAGGAGGACAGATGTCCATTACACAACTACTCATATATATATATATATATATATATATATATAGTAATATATATATATATATAGATATATATATACATTATACATATGTATAATAGATAACTAATATGTTATAAACACACACACACACACTACACACACACACACACACACACACACACACACACACACACACACAACACCAATATAATAATATACTATATATATATATATATATAATATATATAATTATATATATATATATATAATATATATGTAATATATACTAAGATATAACATACAATAGCATGTGTGTGTATGTATGTGTATATATGCATATTCGCATGTATATATATGTATAATGAGCACTAGGACACGAAGTAAGAATGATCCAAAAATTCGTCTGTGACCACCCTTTGTATACCTCACTTGTCTTTACGCATGTGTTACTTAAGTATACCTCATTAATTAGTCTTTAGCTGGTAAGACAATTATTACTTAAATATTTTTTAGAAAGATATATTTTATTTCTTAGAAAGATGATACTTTATTTTACTATTTTTGTATTAGGTACTATATATGATTATATTATTATACAAGATAAGGAAACAGTGTAAAATATGCGAG
Organism: Penaeus monodon; assembly: GCF_015228065.2. NCBI lineage: Eukaryota > Metazoa > Arthropoda > Malacostraca > Decapoda > Penaeidae > Penaeus > Penaeus monodon. The sequence continues at coordinate 6,372 of NW_023657845.1, forward strand.
TTCACCCTGCAAAGTTTAGTTTTCTTTGTTTCCCCCACAATGCATTCTCTTTAATTAAAGGGTACGCAGTTATATTTCACTGTTGCTTGTTATATTAAGGTTTCATAAGGATATTTTAATGAAGAAACCAATATGTATTATTTTGTTTCTGGAGAATTCATTTAAGTTTCGGTATTATGCATGTATGATTAAGACGAACCATATGCTTGGAATATACTGTGATCTGAGTACATGTTAAAATGTTAAGAATATACAGTGTTAAACCATATAACCATAACCAAAGACAGAGAGAGAACAGAGGACAAGTGCTGGTAAATGCCGAAAGAGGTTAGTAAAAATTTTTTAAATACCAGAAGTAAGAAAGAACATTCAGCTGTACTATATCAATAATAAATTATAAAATATTATAGATCTGATTACAGAACAATAACAAAGAAATCATTTGAGAACAAATTGGAAAACCATGGTAAATATAAATTTTCTTCACAGCTAGTGGCTGACAGTGGCACTTGGATACCATTCAGATGTTTCTCTGTTATTATTGAGGATTTAAAAACCCATTCAAAGAGTAAGAGTTCTTGAAATTTATAATAGAATAATGCAAAATGAGGGTTTCCTAAAATAATATAAGGGATAAAATATATATATAATGGCATAAATTTTTACTTTTTAATTTGATTTTTAACTTTTTGTTCCCAAAAAGAAATCAGTTATATTGAATCTTTTTTTTTGTCCTTTAAAAAAATTTTTTTTTTTTTTTTTGGGTTTTTTTTTTTTTTTTTTTTTTGTTTTTTCCCCCCGGGGGTTTTGGGGGGCCCCAAAAAAAAAAAAAAAAAAAAAACCCCCAATGGTTCCAAAAAAAAAAAAAGGGGAAAAAAAAGGGGGGAAGGAAAAAAGGGGGGGGGAAAAAAAAAACCCCAAAAAAGGGGTTTTTTTAAATTGGTTTTTTTTTTTTTTAAAAAAAAAAGGGGGAAAAAATTTTAAAAAAAAAAACCCCCTTTTTCATTTAAAAAAAAAACCAAAAACCCCCAAATATTTTTTTTTTGGGGGGGGGGGCCCAAAAAAATTTTTTAAATTTTTTTTTTTTTTTTTGGTTTTTTTAAAAAAAAAAAAAATTTTTTTTAAAAAAAATTTAAAAAATTTTTTAAAATTTTTAAAAAAAAAAAAATTTTTTTTTTTTAAAAAAAAAAAAATTTTAAAATTTTTTTTAAAAAAAAAAAATTGGGGGGGGGGGTTTTTTTTGGGGGGGTTTTGTGGGTTTTTTTTTGGGGTTTTTTTTGGGGGGGGGTTTTTTTAAAAAAAAATTTAAAACCCCCAAAAATTTTTAAAAAAAGGGGAAATTTTAAAAAAATTAAAGGGAAAGGGGGAAAAAAAGGGGGGGAAAAAAAAGGGAAAAGAGGGAAAAAAAGGGGGGGGAAAAAAAAAAAAAAATTTTAAAAAAAAAAAAAAATTTTTTTAATATTAAAAAAATAAAAAATTTTTTTAAAAAAAAAAAAAAAAGGGGAAAAAAAATCAAAAATTTTTAAAAATTTTTTTTTTTTTAAAAAAAAAAATTTTTACCAATTTTTTTAAAAAAAAAAAAGGAATTTTTTTTTAAAAAAAGCCCAAAAAGGGGGAAAAAAAAAGGGGGTTTTTTTTTAAAAAACCCCCCAAAAAATTTTTAAAAAAAAAAAAAATTTTTTTTTCCCCCCTTTAAATTTTTTTTTAAAAAAAAAGGGGGGGGGCCCCTTAAAGGGGTTTTTTGGAAGAAGGAAAAAAAAAGGGGGGGCCAAAAATTTTTTTTTTTTTTAAAAAAAAAAAATTTTTTTTTTTAAAAAAAGTTTTGTTTTATAATTCAATATATAAGAAGTGAAGATTATCAATTGTTTGTTTTTACCCTTCTCTCATTACATCTAAGTAAAAATTAGTCATCAGTAACCCCTCTTAGTTATTATTTTTTTTATAGTGGGATTAAAAGAGAAGATCAGGTATGATACAGGAGAGCTCACACTTGCTTTAATTAAATAGTGCCCCCTCGATAAAACCGAGTGGATTTCCCCAGAAAAGGGAAATAGTGGCTTTGATCATAGAGAGAAGGGGAGCGCAAAAACATAGTATTATCCCCATACATAATATATTAAAAAATATATATATATATATATTATATATATTGTATGTATAGCATAAAACCCATTATAAACAATATTATTATATGGTGTGTGTGTGTGTGGTGTGTGTGTGTTTTGTGTTGTGTGTGTGTGTGTGTGTGTGTGTGTTTTGGGGGTTGTATGTGTGTTGTGTTTATATATATATTAACACATCCTTTTTATACGTATACATAAATATGTATTATGTATATCTGTATAAATAACATATATATGGCGGGGAGGGAAGGAAAATGAGGGCGAAGAGGGGGGAGGGGGGAGAGGGGAGGGACAATACAGAGACACATAGATAACAGGAAGTAACACACACCAAGAGAGAGTGAGAAAAGATTACACCACAAAAGAGGATACAAGAGAGTGTGAAAGAATAATGAAAGAAAAAAGGGAAAAAGAGAGGAAAAGTCCAATCTAACGGATTTTATCTATTTCATTTCTTTTTACGTATAAAATCATTCCCACACAATAGGGACTTTGTTTTCCCTTTTAAAAAAGGTATCTACTCTTCAAAATATATAAAAACAAGTTTTCACGTCAAAAATGATGATATTCAAATCAAAGCGGGGAAATATAACCTTGAACCTTCAGTCGATCCCTCACGCAAAACAGTAACTCTGACCCCAATTTTTTCTCTCATCACGCCTGGGGAAAGTGAGAGAGCTCCTGGTCTAAAGGGCACTAGTCACCTGGTGTGGGTGTTCACTTAGGGGTATGGTAGACTGAGAAAAGGGAAAAAAAGGCAGCGACGGGGGGTTGGAAGCGTACAGGTTTTGTGGATACGAATCTTGCCATTCGTCCTCGATTTTCATCAGGGGGAAACTACGCGAGGGGTTTGCTGTTTATCGTGCAGATTTCTTATTTGTCTACCTATTTTCTGTTTTTAAACATTTGCCCCAAATGTGTATAGGTACACATAAGACTAAAAAAAAATAAAATAAAAAATAAGATAAAAAATTCCCCATTAAAAAACTACTGCTTTGGTTTCGGGAGACCCTGCTAAATGTCAAAATCCGTTCAAATTCTTTATTTTTTACGCCCTGAGTATGACATACGACATACGCGGGTTATATACACAATTATATTGTGTGTTTAATTAGACCACTTTAGAGAGAGAACCACACAAAAAAAGAATACAGTCAGAGAAGAGAGTGAGAGAGAGAAAAGAGAGAACGGGGAAAAAGGAAGGAAGGGGGTGGGGAGGAAAGGGGGGGAAGGGAAGAGATAGAAAGTGCGGGGGGGGAAAAGGGGAGAGAGGAGATAAAGCGAGAAAAGAGGGGGGGAAAAGGAGGAAAAGGGGGAGGAGAAAAGGGATCTTAGAAAAACGAAATCCCTTTAGGGGATGGGAAAAGGATGATAGTGTAGAATACAAAATAGGAAGAGGAGCAAAGAGTGTAAATGCGTTGTGGTTAGGGGTCCGTATCATGGCGGCCCTTCACCCTGAATGTTTTGACTGGGGACCCCCCCACCTTTTAAATAACCTTAAGTTATCAAAATAATTAAAAAAGCAAACGAACATATGTGCAAATGGCGAAAAATATTTGGGAAAAGACTAAGGGGTGTAGGTGAAGCAAAAAAAAAATAAAAAAATAACAGATTTTCCTTTATTTATGGGAAGCTACACAATCCCGGGCCTTTGGATTTCTTTCCCGGGTTAAAGGGCTAAACCCTGAAAAAAAAAATGAATCCCGATACTTATCCCGTAAGCAATACAAAATAGGTTTCCCCCAGTTTCCCCCCGCCACAATCAACTGCCCAGAGGCGGGAATTCGTGGGGGCTTAAATTTTGAAAAAAATTTTTAAATTTTTTCTTATGTTATTAGATTTTTCCCATATACATATACACATGGGATTCTTGGCCATATTAAAAAGTATAGATATTTTACTATATACCTTTGAAACAATGGTTTTTAAAAAAATCCGGGAAAAATTTTCTCGAAGGTGGCGCCCATCCCCGAAAACGCGCCATGGGGGTTAACTAGAAAAACGCTGGCCCCACGGGGGCACTAAAAAGTTGTGTGGTTTGTATATGTTTTTGTGCGAGACTAAACGGTTGGTAAGCGTGATGTGATCGAGGAGAGGGGGTGTGTGCTTTGCAATTAACAGTAGTCACCTGAAAAAAAAAATGTGCCCTTCACTGTGGGATTTTCTCATGGGGTTCGCACATTATTTTTTCTTATTAAGGACCGACGTTTAAAAAAACGAAGCGCCCTAATACAGTTATTAAAAAAAAATTTTAAAACAACATGACACTAAAAAACCATAAAACAAAAAATTAAAAAAAAATAAAAACCAATAAAACCGAAAAAACACACAGACAGTAAAATAAACGGGGTACAAAAGGAAATTCAACATTAAAAAAAAAAACAAAAAAATGAAAATAAAAAGTACACTTAAGGACCAATTCATGAAGACAATAAAACATGAAAAGATAAAAAAGTGAAACAGAACGAATAAAAAAAAGAACATAGAATAAAACCCCCAACATGATAAGACACTTTTAACCCGCCACTTTTGGCCTTGGCCGAACAAAGCCTTGCAAAAAGGGACTTTTCTATACAAGAACAATCCCCACGACAGCTTAACTTTTAAGGGAAAACCCCTTCCGGGCTTCCAGATGTCAGCGAGGAGACCGCTAGCAAAACCCCCTTTGTTTTACCTTTCTTCCCCGGTCACTTGTAGGCGAGAAAGGGGACTTTGTTTAGAATGAATGAAAAATCTTAAAACGTGAATGTTATTAAAGCGATATAACAACAAATAATTTCAAGAAAAAGGATAGAATAACTTACTTAAAATATTAATTGACTTCGTAAACGATCGAGAATACATAAAAAAAAAAACAATAATAATAAAAAAAAAAATAATAATCCAAATGGTTAAGTTAATCAGTGGACCTCAGTGATTGACAAAAAAAAAAAAAAAAATATATATATATATAACACACACATATATATATATATATATATATATATATATATATATATATATATATATATATTAAAATGTAAAAATATATGTACTTTGGTACTTTATAATCTTTGGGGAGAAAAAGTTGATAAAACAATATAAAAAGAAAATCATTTATTTGGTAAAAATACAATGATTTGGCAGGAGGTATCCACCTCACTTGCGAGATAACCAGGGTTTTCTCGGGGCCTGCAGGTGATGTTGCCGGCCGGAGGACGTGTCACATTGCAGAAAAGGGGAAGGCTACGATGCAGAAAAGCCGCCTCCACAACCTCCATTGAAAATACAAGGCAAATGACGCCACGCACGGCACCACCAGGTGGAAATGTTGCCACCTTTACTTCACTTATACTTCCCGGAGTGATTGACGTAGGATCGGCGAGGTCGATCACTACAGAAGGGGAGGGGGGAGGGAGATGGTGGAGGTGGAGGTGGGGATAAAGGTAGAGAGAGAGAGAGAGAGAGAGGAGAGAGAGAGAGAGAGAGAGAGGAGAGAGAGAAGAGAGAGAGAGAGAGAGAGAGAGAGAGAGAGAGATCAAAACACCAACTGGATTTTAACTGATTTTTTTCTAATTATGGATGAATAATTATTCTCAAACATTAACGTTTTCTGACTATAAGAAATTGCGTATCTATTCTTCAAAATAGCAAAAGAGGTAGGAAGGCAGAGAGAGAGAGAGAGAGGAGGTGGGAGAGAAAGAGAGAAAGAGGGAGGGAGAAAGAGAAAGGGAGAAAGGGACAGAGAAAGATAGGTAGAAAGAAGTAGAAAGACAAAGAGTGAATTAGAGGGAGAAAGAATGAAAGGGAGAAAGAGAGCAAGAGAGATGGGGGAGAGGAAGGGAGGGAAGGAGGGAGGAGAAGGGGAGAAGGAGAGAAAGAAAAAATAATGAGAGAGAGAGAGGGGTGGGGAAAGAGAAAGAAAGAGTGGGAGAAAAAAGAATGAAAATTAGAAAGAGAAAGGAAGAGAAAGAGGGACAGAAAATGAATAAGAGACATGAAGGGAAAGAAAAGAGAGAGACAGAAGGTATAAAAAGAAAGAGAAAGATTGGGAGAGACAGAGGGGGGATGAATGGGAGAGAGACAGGAGGGAGGGAGGGAGAGGGATAGAGGGAAAGGGAGAGAGAGGGGGAAGGAGGGGGAGGGGGAGGGGCAGGAGGGGAGAGGGAGAGAGAGAAAAAACAACAACGGGTCGACAAAGAGGGAGAGGAGAGAAAAAAAAAAACAGTTCGAAAAAGAGAGAGAGGCAGACCGACACACACACAGAGCGAGAGCGAGAGAGAGAGAGAGAGTGGCACACGCACGCGCGCACGCACACACACACACACACACACACACACACACACACACACACACACACACAAAACACCAAACGAGAGGAGAGAGAGAGAGAGAGAGAGAGAGAGAGAGAGAGAGAGAGAGAGAGAGAGAGAGAGAGAGAGAGAGAGAGAGAGAGAGAGATAAGCGTTCATGTGGTGCAACAGGATATTCCACGTCGACGAGGAAAGCAGCCTGTTCACAGCGATACATGCTGTATTACGGTTCCAGAGGGAAATACTTTGACACACACACACACACACACAAGTACAGCCTTATTCAACATATAGAATCGTGTGGTTGTCACAGGTTTTTGGTCTCGAGAAAATCAGTCACTGCATGGACGTACGTCGACACAAGCAAATTGGCGGGACAGACTAAAACGAATGTAGAAAAACGAATGTAGGAAAACGAATGACAAACATAACACTGTACACAGTGGGATGATACGATTTTGAGCTGAATATAAGTGGAATGTCAGTGTCTCTAGTGTTCTGAAAGCCGAATTTCAGTGTTTCCAGTGTTCTGAAAGTGGAATGTCAGTGTTTCCAAAATTCCAAAAGCGGAATGTCAGTGTTTCCAGGTTTCTGAGAGCGGAATGTCAGTGCTTTCAGTGCAAAGAGAGCGGAATGTCAGTGTTTCCAGTGCTAAGAGAGCGGAATGTCAGTGTTTCCAGTACTAAGAAAACTGAATGTCATGTTTCCAGTGCTAAGAGAGCGGAATGTCAGTGTTTCCAGTATTCTGAAAACGGAATTCAGTGTTTCCAGACTAAGAAAGGCGGAAAAGTCAGTGTTCCAGTACTAAGAAAAAAAAAAAAAAAAAAAAAAAAAAAAAAAAAAAAAAAAAAAAAAGCGGAATGTCATTTTTCATGCTAAGAGAGGAAGTCATTTTTCCAGTAAAGAAAGCGGAAT
>NW_023657845.1:13801-30089 GCF_015228065.2 Penaeus monodon
GGGGGGGTTTAGAAGGTACCCGTCCTGGAAAACCGAGTCGAAACATACAGGGTACCCCGTTGGGAACAGCGACGAGGAATCGATCTCTCCTTAGGTACGGGGGTCACAGATGCGGAGGGCGCGGGTGGAAAACAGCGGGGGTGGCAGAACCTCTTCAACATGGAGAGATGGTATAGAAAAGTGTAGTGTACCCACAATTTTAAAAGGGTTTCCTGTAATGGAGAAGAAGGGTCACAGAGTATGAACAAAGGTGCCAAGAAAGGGAGCTTGTTGAAAACCTTTCCTTCCCCCTTTGAAACGGAGGGAAAGGAGAGAGGAGTTCACTGCACGGGAATCGAGAAGGCGGGGTCATGACCCAGAGAGCAAAGACGTCATCGCCCTCCTCAGCTAGCGAAGGGAGATGGAGGGGGCTCAGACTAAAAGAATTCCCTGTCGGGTTTTGCCAGGACGGGAGAGGGGGGAGACCCTGTGGCAACCCGAACGTCTGAAGTAAGCGACCTTCAAAAAAAGAAATTAACTCCACACACAGCAAATCAGCTGGGGAAGACTCGGGGGGGCAGAAGGAGACGGGCCACCTGCGGGGAGCCTCCTCTAAAGGAAAGCGAGGAATCTCAAGCGGGACCTTGGGTTAAAAGGGGGTCAACATCCAAGCTCTCATGAGCCGTGATTTCCACGGACGCGGGAGATGAATCCTGAATGGCGGAGGGGAGCGGGGAGAAGGTCCCAAAAAGGGGGGGTGAGAGCCAGGCCCAAGAGGGTGCGTCCCGCTCCCCCGGGGGGAGATGATGGGGGGCAGGGCAGGGCCGCTTTGGGGTTTTAGGAACCCATAGAAATAGGGAGACGAGGATTGTGACCTTTAACCTCAGTAGGATTTCCTCCGGGAAAAAAGCTGCTATTTCTTTCAGGCGACGGGGAAAGGGAGCAGCAATGCGTTTACGGGGGCCTGGTCAGGGAACATAAAAAAAGGGGTCTCCAAAAGGTCCCGGGGCCCTTCTGCGGGAAGGCTTTTTCGAGGACCACCACCAGTTTCCCCGCGAAGACAGAATGGGGACGGCCTCCCTGTGCAGGTTCGAAGGGTCCCCCACGGTAAAATCCCCCGGGGTGAAGGGTTTGATTGGGGGAAATTCGGGGCCGGGATGAAAGCGGGGGGGGGGACACAGGCAAAAGTCCCGAAAGAGATGAAAGGTCAAAAGGGGGAATAATGTCGATGGGGTAAAAGGGTGGGGGGGGGAGAGCAAAGGGGACCGGGGCCAAAAGGGGTTGTAAACTGGTGAGGGTCAAGGAAGGGAAAATGGTTGGGGACGCGTTGAGCCGCTCCTTCAGTCGTGAACGGTAAAAGGCATGCTCGACATCCCTCCTGCCAGCGCGAATGCGTTCAAGAAGGAGAGAACGTGCATAGTCCGGAAAGGGAGATCCCTTCCCTCTGATGTTTCAGTACATTATAGAAGGGCACCTAGTTTTGTATTGTGGTTTTTCTTCATTATAATATAATATATATATGATATATATATATATATATATATCTATATATATATATAATAATATAATATAAATTTCTTTATTTATCTATGTATACAGATATTTATATATTATAATATATATATATATATATATATATATATAATATATATTATCTATATACATAATCTCTATATATATCTCTCTCTCTCATCTATATATAATATATATATATATTTATTTATCTATATAAAAATAACTATAACTATATCTATATCTATATTTATCTATCTATCTATCTATCTATCTATCTATCTATCTATATATGTATATATATTCACATTCAGAAAACGGAATGTCAATGTTTCCAGTGCTAAGAGAGCGGAATGTCAGTGTTTCCAATGCTAAGAGCGGAATGTCAGTGTTTCCAGTACAAAGGAAGCGGAATGTCACTGTGTTTTCATTGCTAGAGAGGCGACTGTCAGTGTTTCCATTCTAAGAGAGCGGAATGTCAGTGTTTCCGTAACTCGAGAGCGAAGTGTCGTGTTTCCAGTCTAAGATAGCGGAATGGTCGTGTTACCCGTGCTAGAAGAGGCTGATGTCCAAGTGGTTCCAGTGCTAAGGAAGCGGAATATCAGTGTTTCCAGTTTCTAAGAGAGCGGATGTCCAGTGTTTCCAATGCTAAGAAAGTGGATGTCAGTGTTTCCAGTGCTAAGAAAGCGGAATGTCAGTGTTTCCAGTGTTAAGAAAGCGAAATGTCAGTGTTTCCAGTGCTAAGAAAGCGGAATGTCAGTGTTTCCAGTTTTTCTAAGAGAGCGAATGTCAGTGTTTCCCAGTGCTAAGAAAAGCGGAATGTCAATTTTCCCAGTGCTAAGAGAGGAGAATTTCAGTGTTTCCATTGCTAATAAAGCAGAATGTAAAGTTTCCAGTGCTAAGAGAGGCGAGTGTCATGTTTTCCAGTGCTAAGAGAGCGGATGTCAAGTTTCCAGTGCTAGAAAGCGGAATGTTCATTGTTTCCATTGCTTACAGAAAGCGAATGTCATTGTTTCGAGTACTCAGAAAGCAATGGTCGTGTCTCCATACTCAGAAAGCGTATTGGTCGAGTGTTTCCAGTACTCTCAGAAGCAAGATGTCAGTGTTTTCAGTGCTAAGAAAGCGGAATGTCCAGTGTTTTCAAAGTACTAAGACAGCGGAATGTCATTGGTTTTCCAGTGTTGTGGAAAGCGGATGTCAGTGTTTTCCAGTGTTCAGGACGACGGAAATGTCAGTGTTTTCCAGTGTTCAGAAACGTAATGTCTGTTTTTCCAGTACTAAGAAGCGATGTCCCTTGTACCAGTACCGAAAGCGAATGTTAGTGTTTCCAAGTGTTCAGAAAGCGGAATGTCAGTGTTTTTCCAGTGTTCAGACAGCGGAATGTCCAGTGTTTCAGTGTTCAGGAAGCGGAATGTGAGTGTTTCCTGTTGTGAAAGCGGAATGTCAGTGTTTTCCAGTGTTTAGAAAAGCGGAATGTCCGTGTTTCCCCAGTGTCCCAGAAATCCGAAATGCTCAGTGTTTCCAGTGTTCCGAACACTGACATTCCGTTTCAGAACACTGGAAACACTGACATTCCGCTTTCAGAACACTGGAAACACTGATATTCCGCTTTCAGAACACAGAAACACTAACATTTCCACTTCGAATACAGGAAACCGACATTCCGCTTTCAGACACTGAAACACTGACAAGTCTGCTTCCAGAAACATTCTAATTTGTACACACTGAAGCACTGATACTCTCAGAGCACTGGGTAACTAACTTTCGCTTTCTCAGAGCACTGGAAACACTGACATTCCTCTCTTTCAAAACACTGGAAAACACTGACTTCCGTTTTCAGAGCACTGGCAACACTGGCATTCCACTTTCAGAACACTCGTAAACACTGACATACCACTTTCTGACTACTGGAAACAATGAACTTCTGCTTTTCAGAACTTGGAAACACTGACATTCCGCTTGCACGAACTCTGGAAACACTGACGTTTCTATTTGTAGACCACTGGAAACACTGCCTTTCCGCTTTCTTAGCACTGGAAACACTGACTTCACGCTTCCTTAGTAATGAAACAATGACTTCAAGGAGTTCTTTAGTACTGTAAAACACTGACATTCAGATTTCTGACACTGGAAACACTGACCATTCCACTTCAGAACTCTGGAAACACTGAACGTTCTGATTTGTAGAACACTGGAACACTGTACATTCCGCTTTCTAGCCCTGGAAAACCTGGACATCCGCTTTCTTAGTACTGGAAACACTGACATTCCGCTTTCTTAGTACTGAAACACTGACATTCCGCTTTCTTAGTACTGGAAACACTGATCATTCTCCGCTTTCTTACACAGAACACTAACATTCCGCTTGCTTAGTATGGAAACAATGACATCCCTTTTCAGAACACTGGAACACTGACATTCTATTTGTAGAACAAGTGAAACACTGAACCCTCCCCCTTTTAACACTGAGTACAACGGACATTCCGCTCTCAGAGCATGGTACACTGACATTTTTCTTTCGAACACAGGAACACTGACATTCTGCTTTCAGAAACACTGAAACACTGAACATTCCGCCCTTTCAGAACAATGGAAACACTGACATTCCCACTTTCAGAAACACTGAAAAACTTGAACAATCTCCTTGCAGAACATGTGGAAACACTGCATTCTGCTTCCGTACTAATGCAGGAAACACTGGCATTCCACTTTCTAAACACTGAAAACACTACATACCACTTCTGAATACTGGAAACAATGACTTCTGCTTTCAGAACTTTGAACACTGACTTCTGCTTTCAGAACTCTGGAAACCTGACGTGGTATTTGTAGAACACTGGAAACACTGACATTCCGCTTTCTTAGTACTGGAAACACTGACATTTCCGCTTTCTTAGTATGGAAACACGACATTCGCTTTCTTGTACTTGAAACACTGACATTCCGCTTTCTTAGCACATGAAAAAAAAACACTGTCTTTTCCGCTTTTCTTGATCTGAAACCCTGACGTTCCGCTTTCTTAGTACGGGAAACACTGACATTCCGCTTTTCTTTAGTACTGAACAATGACATTCCGCTCTCTAGCACTGGAAACACTGACATTCGCTCTCTTAGCCTTGAAACACTGACATTCCGCTCCTCTATCACGAAACACTGACATTCCCGCTCTCTTGGCACTGGAAACCTGACCTTCCGTTTTACCTTAGCACTGTACACACTGACATTCCGTCTCTTAGCACTGAAACACTGCAATTCCGCTCTCTCAGCACTGGAAGCCTGATTCCGCTCGTCTTACTACACAAACACTGACATTCCGCACTCTTTGCATTGAACACTGACATTCAGCTCCCTCTTTGTACTGAACACTGACATTCGCTTTCTTTGGCACTGGAAAAACTGACATTCGTCTCTTAGTCACTGAAACACTGACTTCCGCTTCTTAGGCACTGTAAACACTGACATTCCGCTTTCTAGGCACTGTAACACTGACATTCCGCTCTCTAGCATGGAAACATTGACATTCCGCTCTCGTAGCAGAGAAAACACAACAATCGCTTTCTTTAGCACTTGAAACCAAACAATGCATTCCGCTCTCTTTAGCAAAACATGGGGGAAACCTGACATTCCCTCTCTTAGCACTGACATCCGCTTTTCTTAGCATTGGAAACTCTGACATTCCGCTCTCTTAGAACTGAAACACTGACATTCCGCTTTCTTAGCCTGGAACACTGCATTGCGCTCTCTAGCACGGGAACGACTGACATGCCGCTCTCTTAGCCCTGTACACTTACATTCCGCTTTCTTAGCACTGGAAAACTCTACATTCACTCTCCTTAGCACTGGAACACTTACATTCCGGTCTGTTCCACTAGGGGGAACACTGATATTCCGCTTCTTAGCATGAAAAACTGACATTTACGCTCTCTAGAACTGGAACCACTGGCATTCCGCTTTCCTTCCTGGAAACACTGACATTCCGCACTCTTAGCACTGGAAACACTGACATTCCGTTTTCTTAGCACTGGAACACTGACGATTCCGCTTTTCTTAGCATGAAACATTGACATTTTCCCTGCTCTCTTAGAATCTGGAAACCTGAATTCCTCCGCTTTCTTAACAGAGCACTGAAACACTGACCATTACGCTCTCTAGCACTGGAAACACTTACATTCCGCTTCGTAGTACTGAGAACACTGACGAGTCCGCTTTCTTAACATGGAAAACCTGAAATTCCGCTCTCTTACCCACTGTGAGCTCTGACATTCCGTTTTTCTTAGCACTGGAAACACTGACATTCACCTTTCTTAGCACTGGTAACCTGACATTCCGTCTCATTAAGCACTGGAAACACTGTACATTCCGTTCTCTTACACTGAAAACACTGACTTGCCGCTTTCTCTTAGCACTGGAAAACACTGACATTCCCCTCTCTTAAGCACTGGAAACACTGACATTCCCGCTTTCTTAGCCTGGAAACACTGACATTCCGCTTTCTTAGTACTGGAAAACTGACATTCCGCTTTCTTAGCCACTTGAACACTGCCATTCCGCTCTTTTCAGCACTGGTGAAACACTGACATTTCCGCTGTCTTAGAACTGGAAACACTGACATTCGTTCCGTTCTCTTAGATTGGAAACACTTACAATTTTCCGTTTTCTTCAGCAGTGTAAACACTAACACTACATGCCGCTTTCTTCGCACTGGAAACCTGGACATTTCCGCTCTCTTAGAACTGGAAACACTTGACATTCCCTCTTTCTTAGGGCATGGAACGACTGACCATTGCCGCTTTCTTACACTGAAAACCATGACGCCTTCTCTGTTGCACTGAACCCTGACATTCCGCTTCTTAGCATGAAACACTGACTTTGTTCCGCTCTCTTAGCACTGACACTGACATCCGCTTTCTTAGCTCTGGAAACCACTGCATTTTCCGCCTTTCTTAAGTACTGGAAACCTGACCTTCCGCTCTCTTAGCACTGAAAACATTGACATTCCACTGTCTTAGTACTGGAAAGACTGACATTCAGCTCCTCTTAGCACGGGAAACACTGAAATTCGGCTTTCTGACACTGGAAACCTGACATTCCGCTTTCCTTAGCAAGCACTGGAAACACTGACATTCTTCTTTCTTATCACTGGAAACACTCACATTCCTCTTCTTTAGTCCTGGAAACACTGACCATGCGCTCTCTTAGCACTGAAACACTGACATTCCGCTCTCTTAGAACTGAAACACTGCATTCCGCTCTCTTAAGCATGAACCTGACAATTCCGCTTTCTTAGCAGCTGGTAACCGACATTCCGCTCTCTAGCCATTGAAAACACTGAAATTCAGTCTCTCTAGCACTGAACATTGACATTCCGCTCTCTTAGACTTGAACATGACCTTTTCCACTTTCTTTAGTAAACAATGGAACACTGCATTCAGCTCTCTTAGCACTTGGAAACCACTGACAATTCCGCTTTCTTGCACTGGAAACACTGACATGGCCGCTCTCTTAGCACTCCGGAAACACTGACATTCCGCTATCTTAGCCTCTGGAAACCCTGACATTACGCTTTCTAGCACTGGAAACACTGAACATTTCTGCTAAATTAGCACTGGAAACATGAATTGACATTCCGCTTCTAACTAGACTGGAACACTGACATTCCGCTCTTTTATCACTGGAAACACTGACTTCCGCTTTCTTAGCACTGAAATCATTGACTTCTGCTTTCTTTTAGCACTGGAACACTGACTTCTGCTCTCGTCAGAACTGAAACACTGCCAATCTCTTTCTTAGCAATGGCGAACACTGACATTCCGCTTCTAGGACTGAAAACCTGACATTCCGTCTCTTTGCACTGAGAAATACTGACCATTTAACCGCTTTCTTAGCACTGAAACAACTGCCCTTCCGCTTCTTTTAGCAACTGGAATAACACTGACTATTTCCTGCTATCTATAACTGGAAACACTGACATTCCTTCTATTAGCAGTGGAAACACTTACATTCCGTTTCCTTAGCAGTGGAAAACCACTGAACGTTCCGCTTTCTTAGAACTGGAACACTGACATTCCCTTTCTTAGCATGGAAAGACTGACATTCACAGGATGATTAGCACTGAAAACTCTGCATTCCGTTCTCTTGCACTGGAAACACTGACATTCCTCCGCTTTCTTAGCACTGAGAAACACTGACTTTTCTCGCTCTCTTAGCACGGAAACCACTGACATTCCGCTTTCTTAGCTCTGGAAACACTTACAGTCCGCTTTCTTAGTACTGAACAGAGACTGACATTCGCTCTCTTGCACTGGAACATTGACATTGCCACTTTCTTATTACTTGTAACCCTGACATTCCGCTCTCTTAGCACTAGAAACACTGAAATTCGCTTTCTGACACTGGAAACCACATGACATTCCGCTTTCTTAGAACTGACACACTGACATTCACCCTTTCTTACACTGGAACACGACATTCGCTTTCTTAAGCCGGACACACTGACCATTCCTTCTTTCTTAGAGCACTTGAAACAGCTCACATTCCGCTTCTTAGCCTGGAACACTGACATGCCGCTCTCTTAGCACTGGAAACACTACATTCCGTTTTCTTAGTACTGGAACACTGACATTCCGCTCTCTTACACGGGAAACAGTGACATTCTCTCTCTTAGCACGGAAACCGCTTCCGCTTTCTTAGCACTGGAAACACTGACATTCGCTTTCTTAGCACTGGAAACACCGACATTCCCGCTTCTTAGCACTGGAAACACTGACATTCTTCTTCTAGCATGGAAACACTGACATTCGCTTGCTTAGTACTGGAAACCTGACATTCCGCTCTCTTAGCACTGGACACTGACATCCCGATTTCTTAGCACTGGATAGCATTGAACATTTTCCTCTTCTCTTAGCAACTGGAAACACCGACATTTCCGCTTTCCTTTAGCAATGGAAACACTGAATTCCGCTCTCTTAGCTCTGGAGACAATGGACATTCCGCTTTCTGAGTTACTGAACGACTGACATTCGCTTCTTAGCACTGAACACCGACATTTCCGCTTCTTAGTCACTGGAAAACCTGACATTCTTCTTTCTTAGCCTGAAACACTGACATTCCGCTTTCTTTAGTACTGGCAAACACTGACATTCCGCTTTCGTAGTACTGAAACACTGATTTCCGTTCTTAGTACTGGAAACAACTGACATTGCGCTTTCTTAGCACTGGAAACACCGACATTCCGCCCCCCTTTCTAGCACTGACAGACTCTGCATTCGCTCTCCTTAGCTCTGGAAACATTGACATCCGCTTCCCTGTATGGAAAACCGACATTCCGCTTTCTAGCACTGGAAACACCGACATTCCGCTTTCTTATCACTGAAACACTACATTCTTTCTGTTCTTATCACTGGAAACACTGAACTCCGCTTCTTAGTACTGGAACAATTGACATTCCGCTCATCCTCACTGGAAACACTGACATTCCGCTCTCTAAGCACTGGAAATACTGAACGAATTTTCCGCTCTCTTATCCTGGAAACACTGTACATTCCACTTTCTTAGTCACTGAAACACTGACATTCCGCTCTTTTATAACTGGAAAACTGACATTCCTCTTTCTTACCTGATCATTGGGACATTCTGCTTTCTTTAATCACTGGAAACACTGACATTCCGCTCTCTCCTACCTGGAAACACTGAAGTTCTTCTTTTCTTAGCAATGGAAACCTGACTTCTGCTTTCTTAGGACTGAAACCCTACATTCGTCTCTTTGCACTGGAAATACTGACATCCGCTTTCTTAGCACTGAAACACTAAACATTCCCCTCTCTTAGCACTGGAAACCTGACTTTCCGCTTTCTTATTACTGTACACTGACATCCGCTTTCTTAGTACTGGAGATACTGACATTCCGCTCTCTTAGCCTGCCACATTTCTGACATTCCACTTTCTAGTACTGGAAACAACTGGAAATGCCGCTTTCTTGGGCACTTGAAACACTGCCTTCCGCTCTTTTAGCACTGAACACTGCCATTCCGCGCTCTTAGAACTGGGAAACACTGACTTCTTCCGTTCTCTTAGCAGTGGAAACCTTACATTCCGCTTTCTTAGCATGGAAACACTGAAATTCCGCTCTCTTAGAACTGTCAAACTGCATTCCGCTTTCTTAGCAATGTGAAAGCTGACAATTCCGCTTTCTAGCACTGAAAACTCTGACATTCCGTCCTCATTGCACTGCAACACTGAAATTCGGCTTTCCTGAGCACGGGAACACTGACATTCCGGCTTTCTTAGCACTGAAACACTGACCATTCCCTTTTCTTAGCGCTGGAAACACTGACATTCGAAAGCTTTCTTATCACTGGAAACCTGACATTCTTCCTTTCTTACACTTGCAACACTCCATTTCGCTTTTCCTTAGCCGTGAAACACTGACTGCCGCTCTCTTAGCCTGGAAACACTGAACATTCCGTTTTCTTCTAAGTACTGGAAACAACTGACATTCCGCTTTCTTAGAAATGAAACACTGACATTCCGCTCTCCTTACTCTGGAAACATTACATTCCGCTTTCTTAGTACTGGAAACCTGACCTTCCGCTTTCTTGAGACTGAACACTGATATTCCGTTTTCTTAGTACTGAAACACTGACATTTTCCGCTTTCTCTTGGTATGGAAACACTTGACATTCCGCTCCTAGCCCTGGAAACACTGAGCATTCCGGTTTCCTTAGCACTTGTGAATACATTGACATTCCGCTCTCTTAGCACTGAAACAACCGACATTCCGCTTTCTTAGCAATGAAACACTGACAGTTCCGCTCTCTTAGCTCTGAAACCATGACATTCCGCTTTCTGAATACTGGAACCACTGCATTCCGTTCGTTGCACTGGAACACCGACATTCCGCTTTCTTAGCACTGGAACACTGACTTCTTCTTTCTTAGCACTGGAACAACTGCATTTCCGCTTTCTTATACTGAAACACTGACATTCCGCTCTCATTGCACTGAAACATGACATTCCGCTTTCTTTAGCACTGATACATTGAATTGGCGCTCTCTTAGCACTGAAACACCGACATTCCGCTTTACCTTGGCATGGACATCACTGACATTCGCTTCTCTTAGCACTGGAAACACTGATATTCCGTTTTCTTAGTAATTGGAAACACTGACATTCCGCTTTCTTAGTACTGACACACTGACTTCCGCTCTCTTAGCTCTGGAACACTGAATTCCGATTTCTTAGTACTGGAAACACTGACATTCCGCTTTCTAGAACTGGAAACACTGACATTCCTTTTTCACAACACTGGAAACACTGACATTCCGCTCTCTTAGCACTGGAAACATGACATTCAGTTTTCTTAGTACTGGAAGCACTGACATCCGCTCTCAGAAACCTGGAAACACTGACATTCCACTTTTAGAACACTGGAACACTGATATTCCACTTTCAGAACACTGGAAACACTGACATTCTACTTTTCGAATTTTGGAAACACTGACATTCCACTTTCAGAACACTGGAAACACTGAAATTCGGCTTTCAGAACACTAGAGACACTGACATGCCACTTATATTCAGCTCAAAATCATATCATCCCACTGTGTACAGTGTTATGCTTGTCATTCGTTTTCCTACATTCGTTTTTCTACATTCGTTTTAGTCTGTCCCGCCAATTTGCTTGTGTCGACGTACGTCCATGCAGTGACTGATTTTCTCGAGACCAAAAACCTGTAACAACCACACGATTCTATATGTTGACTAAGGCTGTACTTGTGTGTGTGTGTGTGTGTCAAAGTATTTCCCTTTGGAACCGTAATACAGCACGTCTCGCTGTGAACAGGCTGCTTTCCTCGTCGACGTGGAATATCCTGTTGCACCACATGAACGCTTATCTCTCTCTCTCTCTCTCTCTCTCTCTCTCTCTCTCTCTCCTCTCTCTCTCTCTCTCTCCTCTCTCTCTCTCTCTGTGTGTGTGTGTGTGTGTGTGTGTGTGTGTGTGTGTGTGTGTGTGTTGTGTGTTGTGTGTGTGTGTGTGTGTGTGTGTGCGTGCGCGCGTGCGTGTGCCACTCTCTCTCTCTCTCTTTCGCTCTGTGTGTGTGTCGGTCTGCCTCTCTCTCTTTTTCGAACTGTTTTTTTTTTCTCCCTCTCTCTCTTTGTCGACCCGTTGTTGTTTTTTCTCTCTCTCCCTCTCCCCTCCTGCCCCTCCCCCTCCCCCTCCTTCCCCCTCTCTCTCCATTTCCCTCTCTCCCTCTCCCTCCCTCCCTCCTGTCTCTCTCCCATTCACCCCCCCTCTGCCTCTCCCAATCTTTCTCTTTCTTTCTATCCCTCTCCACCTTCTGTCTCTCTCTTTTCTTTCCTTCATGTCTCTTATTCATTTTCTCTCCCTCTTTCTCTTCCTTTCTCTTTCTAATTTTCTTCTTTTTCTCCCACTCTTTCTTTCTCTTTCCCACCCCCTCTCTCTCTCTCACTATTTTTTTCTTTCTCTCTCCTTCTCCCTCTTCTCCTCCTCCTTCCCTCCCTTCCTCTCCCCATCTCTCTTGCTCTCTTTCTCCCTTTCATTCTTTCTCCCTCTAATTCACTTTTTGTCTTTCTATTTCTTTCTACTATCTTTCTCTGTCCCTTTCCCCCTTTCTCTTCTCCCTCCCTCTTTCTCTCTTTCTCTCCCCCCCTCTCTCTCTCTCTCTCTCTCTGCCTTCCTACCTCTTTGGCTATTTTGAAGAATAGATACGCAATTTCTTATAGTCAGAAAACGTTAATGTTTGAGAATAATTATTCTCCTAATTAGAAAAAAAATCAGTTAAATCCAGTTGGTGTTTTGATCTCTCTCTCTCTCTCCCCTTCTCTCCCCTCTCTCTCTCTCCTCTTCTCTCTCTCTCTCTTTTTCTCTCTCTCTCTCTCTTCTCTCTCTCTCTCCCCTCTCTCTCTACCTTTATCCCCACCTCCACCTCCACCATCTCCCTCCCCCCTCCCCTTCTGTAGTGATCGACCTCGCCGATCCTACGTCAATCACTCCGGGAAGTATAAGTGAAGTAAAGGTGGCAACATTTCCACCTGGTGGTGCCGTGCGTGGCGTCATTTGCCTTGTATTTTTCATTGGAGTGTGGAGGGGGCTTTTCTGCATCGTAGCCTTCCCCCTTTTTTGCAATGTGACACGTCCTCCGGCCGGCAACATCACCTGCAGGCCCCGAGAAAACCCTGGTTATCTCGCAAGTGAGGTGGATACCTCCTGCCAAATCATTGTATTTTTACCAAATAAATGATTTTCTTTTATTTGTTTTATCAACTTTTCTCCCCAAAGATTATAAAGTACCAAAGTACATATATTTTTACATTTTATATAATATATATATATATATATTATTATATATAATATATATATATGTATATATATATATATATAATATATATTATATAATATATATATATATTATATTAATTATAATATAATTTTTTTTTTTTTTTTTTTTTTTTTTTTTTTTTTTTTGTCGATACTGATCCATGATTAACTAACCTTTGAATTATTATTTTTTTTTTTTATTGATTGATTTTTTTTTTTTTTTTTTTTTTTTTTTTATCTCGTATCTAAAGTTTTTATGTATTCTCGATCGTTTACGAAGTCAATTAATATTTTAAATAAGTTATTCTAATCCTATGATTTCTTGAAAATATTTTATTGCATATATCGAGCTTTAATAACATGTCACGTTTTAAGGTTTATTTCATTCATTCTAAACAAAGTCCCCTTTCTCGCCTACAAGTGACCTGGGAAGCAAGGTCAAACAAAGGGAGGATTTTGCTAGCGGTCTGCCTCGCTGACAGTCTGAGGAAGCCCGGAATGGGTTTTCCCTGTCAAAGTTAAGCTGTCGTGAGGATTGTTCTTGATATAGTGAAGTGAGACATCTTTTGCAAGGCGTTTGTTCGGCCAAGTGACCAAAGTGAGCGGTGCTTAAGTGTCTTATCATGTTCGGGGTTTTATTCTATGTTTCTTTTGTTTTATTCAAGTTCTGTTTCACTCTTTTATTGTTCATGTTTTATTGTCTTCATTGAATTGGTCTATTAAGTGTACTATTTTATGTTTCATCGTTTGTTTTTGTTAATGTTGAATTTCCTTTTGTACCACCGTTTACTTTACTGTCTGTGTGTTTTATTCGTGTTTTATTTGGTGTTTATGTTTGTTTTAATTGTTTGTTTTATGGTTGTTTTAGTGTCTATGATTGTCTTTAACTTTTTTTTAATAAGCTGTATTATGGACGCTTCGTTTTTTTTCAACGTCGGAACTTAATAAGAAAAAAGTAATAGTGCGAATCCTGATGAGATAACTACCCACAGTGAATGGCACATTTTTTTTCAGGTGACTATCTGCTTAATTGCGTAAGCAGCACACGCCTCTCCTCGACTCACATCACGCTTACCAACCGTTATAGTCTCGCACTAAACATATACAACACGCACACATACTGTGTAGTGTCCCCGTGAGGGCCAGCGATTTCTAGTTAGACCCCCGATGGCGTCGTTTTCGCTGTGAGAATGGGCGCCACCTATCGAGATATATTTTCCCGAGATATTTTAAACCATTGTTTCAAAGGTATATAGTAAAATATCTATACGTTTAATATGGCCAGAGAATCTCCATGTGTATATGTATATAGCAAATCTAATAACAGTAAGAAATGAATATAATGTTTCAATATGATTGAAGACCCACGAATTCCCGCCTCTCGGCAGTTGATTGTGGCGAGAGGAACTGAGAGGACCTATTTTGTATTGCTCTACGGGATAAGTATTCGGGGATTCATGTATTTTCATGGCTAGCCCTTTTAACCGGGAAGTAATCCGGAAAGGCCACGGGATATCGTGTAGCTTCCTATAAATAAAGGAAGATCTGTTATTATTTTATTTATGTTTGTTTCACCTACACCCCCTTATGCTCTTCCGAAATATTTTACGGCCATTTGCACATATGTTCGTTTGCTTATATTATTTTGATAAGCTTAAGGATTATTGAAAAGGTGGGGGTCGTCACAGTCAACTCATTCAGTGGTGAAGGGCCGCTCATGATACGGACCCGTACACCACAACTGCATTTACACTCTTTCGCTCCTCTTCCTACTTTTGTATTCTACACTATCATCCTTCTCCCATACACACTACGGTATTACAGCTTTTGCTACAGATCCCTTCTCTCTCTCTCTCTCTCCATCCTTCCCTCCCTCTCTCTCTCTCGCTTTATCTCCTCTCTCCTCTCTTTTCCACCCCGCACTTTCTATCTCTCTCGTTCCCTCCTTTCCTCCCTCACCCCCTTCCTTCCTTTCCCACGTTCTCTCTTTTCTCTCTCTCTACTCTCTTCTCTGACTGTATGTCTTTGTATGTGTGGTTCTCTCTCTAAAGTAGGTACATAATTAGACACACATATATAATTGTGTATATAACCAGGCGTATGTCGTATGTCATACATCAGGTCGTAGAAATAAAGAATTTGAACGGATTTTGACATTTAGCAGAGTTTCTCCTGAAACCAAAGCAGTAGATGTTTATATGGGAATTTTATATCTTATTTTTTATTTTATTTTATTTTATGTCTTATGTGTACCTATACACGATTTAAGTCAAATGTACTCTATACAGAAAATAGAGTAGACAAATAGAGAAATCTGCACATGATAAACAGCAAGCACACTCGCGTAGTTTCCCCATGATGAACTCGAGGACGAAGTGGCAAGATTCGTATCCACATAAACCTGTACGCTTCCAACCTCCCCGTCGCTGCACTTTTTTTCCTTCTCTCAGTCTACCAATAGTCATAAGTGATACACCCACACCAGGTGACTAGTGCCTTCAGACCAAGGAGCTCTCTCACTTTGCCACAGTGCGTGATGAGCGAAAAGAATTGGCGTCAGAGTTACTGTTCTGCGTGAGGGATCGACTGAAGGTTCAGAGGTGTGTATTGCCTGCTTTGATTTGAATATCATCATTTTAGACGTGAAAGCTTGTTGTTTATATATTTTGAAGAGTAGATACGCAGTTTCTAATGGTAAGACAATGTCCATATTGTGTGGGAATGATTATTCATACGTAATTAGAAATGAAAATCTAGATAAAATCCTGTTGATGATTGGATCTTTTCCTCTCTTTCCTTCTTTCTTTCATTCATTCTTTCACACTCTCTGTGTATCTCTCTGTCTGTGGTGTAAGTCTTTCTCTCACTCTCTCTTGGTGTGTGTTACTCTCTCTGTATATCTATGTGTCTCTGTATGTGTCCCTCTCCCTCTCCCTCCCTCCCTCTCTCTCGCCCTCATTCTCCTTCCCTCCCTGCCATATATATGTATATTTATACAGATATACATATATACATATTTATGTATACGTATAAATGGATGTGTGTAATATATATATAAACACACACACACCATACACACACACACACACCAACCCCACAACCCAAAACACCCACCACCACCCAAAAACACACACAACACAACCATTTTATTGTTTTTTAAGTGTATATGCTATCAATATATATATTTAAATATTAAATATATATATATAATTTATTTATTATATATATATTACACCACCAACCCCCACACACCACAACACATTTAAATTCATACATACACACATCCCACACAAACCAAAAACAAACACCACCAAAACCCCTTCCATACACACACACACACACACACACACACACACACCACACCAAACCCACACAACAACACCACACACCCCCACCACAATATATATATATAACCCAAAAATATATTATATTTATATATAATATATATAATTAATATTA
>NW_023657845.1:30189-35189 GCF_015228065.2 Penaeus monodon
CCCCAAATCACTGACATTCCGTTTCTTAGAGGAAACCTGACTTTCCCGCTTTCAAAAACTGAAACACTGCCCTTCCGTTTTCAAGAATACTGAAACACTGACATTCCGCTCTCTTAGCACTGGAAACATGACATTCAGTTTTCTTAGTACTGGAAACACTGACATTCCGCTCTCTTAGCACTGGAAACACTGACATTCCGCTCTCTTTGCACTGGAAGCACTGACATTCCGCTCTCAGAAAACTGGAAACACTGACATTCTACTTTTCGAATTTTGGAAACACTGACATTCCACTTTCAGAACACTGGAAACACTGAAATTCGGCTTTCAGAACACTAGAGACACTGACATGCCACTTATATTCAGCTCAAAATCATATCATCCCACTGTGTACAGTGTTATGCTTGTCATTCGTTTTCTACTTCGTTTTTCTACATTCGTTTTAGTCTGTCCGCCAATTTGCTGTGTCGACGTACGTCCATGCAGTGACTGATTTTCTCGAGACCAAAAACCTGTAACAACCACACGATTCTATATGTTAATAAAGGCTGTACTTGTGTGTGTGTTTTTGTGTGTCAAAGTATTTCCCTTTGAACCGTAATACAGCATGTTCGCTGTGAAAAGGCTGCTTTCCTCGTCGACGTGGAATATCCTGTTGCACCACATGAAAAGCTTATCTCTCTTCTCTCTCTCTCTTCTCTTCCCCTCTCTCTCTCTCTCTCTCTCTCTCTCCTCTCTCTCTCTCTCTCTCTTCTCTGTTGTGTTTTGTGTGTGTGTTGTTTTGTGTGTGTGTGTGTGTGTGTGTGTGTTGTGTTGTTTGTGTGTGTGGGGTGTGTGTGCGTGCCGCGTGCGTGTGCCACTCTCTCTCTCTCTCTTCGCTCTCGCTTGTGTGTGTTCGTCTGCCCCTCTCTCTTTTTCGAACTGTTTTTTTTTCTCCCCCTCTCTCTTTGTCGACCCGTTGTTGTTTTTTCTCTCTCTCCCTCTCCCCTCCTGCCCCTCCCCCTCCCCCTCCTTCCCCCTCTCTCCCCCTTTTCCCCTTCTATCCCTCTCCCTCCCTCCCTCCTGTCTCTCTCCATTTCCCTCTCTCCCTCTCCCTCCCTCCCTCCTGTCTCTCTCCCATTCATCCCCCCTCTGTCTCTCCCAATCTTTCTCTTTCTTTTTATACCTTCTGTCTCTCTCTTTTCTTTCCCTTCATGTCTCTTATTCATTTTCTGTCCCTCTTTCTCTTCCTTTCTCTTTCTAATTTTCATTCTTTTTTCTCCCACTCTTTCTTTCTCTTTCCCCACCCCTCTCTCTCTCTCACTATTTTTTCTTTCTCTCCTTCTCCCCTTCTCCTCCCTCCTTCCCTCCCTTCCTCTCCCCCATCTCTCTTGCTCTCTTTCTCCCTTTCATTCTTTCTCCCTCTAATTCACTCTTTGTCTTTCTACTTCTTTCTACCTATCTTTCTCTGTCCCTTTCTCCCTTTCTCTTTCTCCCTCCCTCTTACTCTCTTTCTCTCCCACCTTCTCTCTCTCTCTCTCTCTGCCTTCCTACCTCTTTGGCTATTTTGAAGAATAGATACGCAATTTCTTATAGTCAGAAAACGTTAATGTTTGAGAATAATTATTCATCCATAATTAGAAAAAAAATCAGTTAAAATCCAGTTGGTGTTTTGATCTCTCTCTCTCTCTCTCTCTCTCTCTCTCTCTCTCTCCTCTCTCTCTCTCTCTCTCTCTCTCTCTCTCTCTCTCTCTCTCTCTCTCTCTCTCTCTCTCTCTCTCTCTCTCTTCTCTCTACCTTTATCCCCACCTCCACCTCCACCATCTCCCTCCCCCCTCCCCTTCTGTAGTGATCGACCTCGCCGATCCTACGTCAATCACTCCGGGAAGTATAAGTGAAGTAAAGGTGGCAACATTTCCACCTGGTGGTGCCGTGCGTGGCGTCATTTGCCTTGTATTTTCAATGGAGGTTGTGGAGGCGGCTTTTCTGCATCGTAGCCTTCCCCTTTTCTGCAATGTGACACGTCCTCCGGCCGGCAACATCACCTGCAGGCCCCGAGAAAACCCTGGTTATCTCGCAAGTGAGGTGGATACCTCCGTGCAAATCATTGTATTTTCCAAATAATGATTTTCTTTTTATGTGTTTTATCACTTTCTCCCCAAAGATTATAAAGTACCAAAGTACATATTTTACATAATATAATTATTATATTATATTTATATGTTTTAACTTTTTTTTAAATTATTATATAATATATAAGTATATATATATATTAATATATATAATTATATATATATATATATATATATATATATATATATATATATATAATATATTTTTTTTGTGTTTTTTTTTTTTTTTTTTTTTTTTGTCAATCACTGAGGTCCACTGATTAACTTAACCATTTGGATTATTATTTTTTTTTTTATTATTATTGTTTTTTTTTTTTTTTTTTATTATTATTGTTTTTTTTTTTATGTATTCTCGATCGTTTACGAAGTCAATTAATATTTTAAGTAAGTTATTCTAATCCTATGATTTCTTGAAATTATTTTATTGTATATATCGAGCTTTAATAACATGTCACGTTTTAAGATTTGTCTCATTCATTCTAAACAAAGTCCCCTTTCTCGCCTACAAGTGACGTGGGAAGCAAGGTCAAACAAGGGGGGGATTTTGCTAGCGGTCTGCCTCGCTGACAGTCTGAGGAAGCCCGGAATGGGCTTTTCCCTGTCAAAGTTAAGCTGTCGTGAGGATTGTTCTTGATATAGTGAAGTGAGACATCTTTTGCAAGGCGTTTGTTCGGCCAAGTGACCAAAGTGAGCGGTGCTTAAGTGTCTTATCATGTTCGGGGTTTTATTCTATGTTCTTTTGTTTTATTCAAGTTCTGTTTCACTCTTTTATCGTTCATGTTTTATTGTCTTCATTGTATTGGTCTATTAAGTGTACTATTTTATGTTTCATCGTTTGTTTTTGTTAATGTTGAATTTCCTTTTGTACCACCGTTTACTTTACTGTCTGTGTGTTTTATTCGTGTTTTATTTGGTGTTTATGTTTGTTTTTATTGTATGTTTTATGGTGTGTTTTAGTGTCTATGTTGTCTTTAACTTTTTTTTAATAAGCTGTATTATGGACGCTTCGTTTTTTTTCAACGTCGGAACTTAATAAGAAAAAAGTAATAGTGCGAATCCTGATGAGATAACTACCCACAGTGAATGGCACATTTTTTTTCAGGTGACTATCTGCTTAATTGCGTAAGCAGCACACGCCTCTCCTCGACTCACATCACGCTTACCAACCGTTATAGTCTCGCACTAAACATATACAACACGCACACATACTGTGTAGTGTCCCCGTGAGGGCCAGCGATTTCTAGTTAGACCCCCCATGGCGTCGTTTTCGCTGTGAGAATGGGCGCCACCTATCGAGATATTTTTTCCCGAGATATTTTAAACCATTGTTTCAAAGGTATATAGTAAAATATCTATACGTTTAATATGGCCAAAGAATCTCCATGTGTATATGTATATAGCAAATCTAATAACAGTAAGAAATGAATATAATGTTTCAATATGATTGAAGACCCACGAATTCCCGCCTCTCGGCAGTTGATTGTGGCGAGAGGAACTGAGAGGACCTATTTTGTATTGCTCTACGGGATTAGTATTCGGGGATTCATGTGTTTTCATGGCTAGCCCTTTTAACCGGGAAGTAATCCGGGAAGGCCACGGGATATCGTGTAGCTTCCTATAAATAAAGGAAGATCTGTTATTATTTTATTTATGTTTGTTTCACCTACACCCCCTTATGCTCTTCCGAAATATTTTACGGCCATTTGCACATATGTTCGTTTGCTTATATTATTTTGATAAGCTTAAGGATTATTGAAAAGGTGGGGGTCGTCACAGTCAACTCATTCAGTGGTGAAGGGCCGCTCATGATACGGACCCGTACACCACAACTGCATTTACACTCTTTCGCTCCTCTTCCTACTTTTGTATTCTACACTATCATCCTTCTCCTATACACACTACGGTATTATAGCTTTTGCTACAGTTCCCTTCTCTCTCTCTCTCTCTCCATCCTTCCCTCCCTCTCTCTCCCTCGCTTTATCTCCTCTCTCCTCTCTTTTCCACCCCCACTTTCTATCTCTCTCGTTCCCTCCTTTCCTCCCTCACCCCCTTCCTTCCTTTCCCACGTTCTCTCTTTTCTCTCTCTCTACTCTCTTCTCTGACTGTATGTCTTTGTATGTGTGGTTCTCTCTCTAAAGTAGGTACATAATTAGACACACATATATAATTGTGTATATAACCAGGCGTATGTCGTATGTCATACATCAGGTCGTAGAAATAAAGAATTTGAACGGATTTTGACATTTAGCAGAGTGTCTCCTGAAACCAAAGCAGTAGTTGTTTATATGGGAATTTTATATCTTATTTTTTATTTTATTTTATTTTATGTCTTATGTGTACCTATACACGATTTAAGTCAAATGTATTCTATACAGAAAATAGAGTAGACAAATAGAGAAATCTGCACATGATAAACAGCAAGCACACTCGCGTAGTTTCCCCATGATGAACTCGAGGACGAAGTGGCAAGGTTCGTATCTACATAACAAACCTGTACGCTTCCAACCTCCCCGTCGCTGCACTTTTTTTCCTTCTCTCAGTCTACCAATAGTCATAAGTGATACACCCCCACCAGGTGACTAGTGCCTTCAGACCAAGGAGCTCTCTCACTTTGCCACAGTGCGTGATGAGAGAAAAGAATTGGCGTCAGAGTTACTGTTCTGCGTGAGGGATCGACTGAAGGTTCAGAGGTGTGTATTGCCTGTTTTTGATTAATATCATCATTTTAGCGTGAAAGTTTTGTTGTTTATATTTTTTAAAGGGTAATACGCAGTTTCTAAGGTAAGCAATGTCCATGTTTGGGGAATGATTTTTATACGTAATTAAAATAAAAATCTAGAAAAAATCCTGTTGATGATTGATTTTTTCCTCTTTTTCCTTCTTTCTTTC
>NW_023657845.1:40126-52626 GCF_015228065.2 Penaeus monodon
GAAAAGGCATTTTGCTTATTTTTTCTACTTTTTCGACTTTTGGGAATTTTTTTTTTTTAAAAACCTTTTTATTTATATATGGACACAATTCCTGTTATTATCATCATCATTATCATCATTATTGCCTTATTATCTTTTATTATTGCAATTATTGCGTTATAATAAAATTTTTTTGTAACTATACTAATAACAACAACAATAATAATAGTAATAACAATAATAATAACAAATAAACCGATTTTATAATAATTATTTATATCATTATTTGAATTAATATCGTTTTTTACTGAAATTTTTTTTACTGTTATAATAATTATTTTTGCAATTATACTACTACCACTAAAAATAATAATAATGATAATAATAACAATAATAACATTAATAACAATATTTGAACGATTATTATTATTATTATTATTATTATTATTATTATACTTATAAAAAAAAAAATTTGGATATAATACTAATAATTAAAGTAATAATAATAATAGTAATAATAATAATAATAGTAATAATAATAATAATGATAATACTAATATAATAATGATGATAATAAATATGATATAATGATAATGATAATAATAGTAATAATAATAAATAAAAATAAAAATAATAATAAAAATAATAATGATATGATAATAATAATGATGATAATAATGATATGATAATAATAATGATAATATTTTGTAATTTAAAATCATCAAATGTTATCAAAATTCTCTTTATTTCTCACTTTTATAATCATTATTGCCCAGGGTTATACAATTCTGGTAATTATTATC
This sequence comes from Penaeus monodon, assembly GCF_015228065.2. NCBI lineage: Eukaryota > Metazoa > Arthropoda > Malacostraca > Decapoda > Penaeidae > Penaeus > Penaeus monodon. Next base: position 40,909 of record NW_023657845.1, read on the forward strand.
ATTATACCCAATAATTGCCAGAATCATAAAATGATGGAAAAAACCGTCATTTTGGAGTCTACTCTCAAAAGGCTATATTTCGCTAGATTTTGCCGCTTTTTCGATTTTGGGAATATTTTCTTTTTACCTTTTTGATTATATATGGACACAATTCATATTATTATATCTTTATCATCATGATAATCATCATTATTATCGTTATCATCATCTATCACATTATCATCATCATTATCATCATTATTGAAATTATTATATTATTATTGCAATTATTGCAGTTAAAATATATATTTTTGCAACTATACTATTAACAAAAAATAATTATAGTAAAAACCCAATATAATAACAATAATAACCGATTTTATAAAAATTATTTAAATCATTATTTTAATTGATATCGTTTTTCTGTATTATTACTTTTTATAATGCTTTGGAGCTGGAGAGGTAGGAGGAGAAGGGAGAGGGGGAAGGGAGAGGTTGGCGGAGAGGAAAAGGGATAGGAAAAGAGAGAGAGAAAGGAAATTATATTTGATACGTGGTGAGAGTTTGACGATGTGTGCGGGAGATGAAAGGGATCGGAAAAGCATAGATCTAAAATGAGCCAGGTGACTTTAAGTGATCAGAGTGTTGAAGTAAAAGACAGGAGAGGTGGGGTAAAGGATAAATCTTCGTGGATCAAATTTCCATTAAGAATTACTTTCCACCAACTTTGGGGGCAAGGCAGTTATGAATCGCCGTTGAATACTAGCCAACAACGTGAAACTTGAAAACGAAAACTAAAGCATCAGGACTTCGTTATCTTTTTAAAGAACAAAATTCATCAATACCTTATATCAAAATTAATGGTCTCCATAAATCATTTTTAAAGAGACACAAACAGGACTGTAACTGATACTACGAAGTGGATCAATTATTTAATACCAAAAGAAATAACGATCCCAAGAAAAGCAAATAAACCACATTGAAGTGGACCCTACTTTTCTGAGTGTGTTCACTGCACCAAACATCAAGCAAAGAAGAATAGCAAGTGCCAAAAGCAAGTGCTTAAGGCTGACACGAAGGCAATCGTCGGAGCTGACAGGACTTTGTCGCTGCTCCACACTTCCCTGAGCTATCCTTCCATATTATATTTTCATTTATTATCATTAGCATATTATTTGGTATTACTATTATCAACTGTCTTAGAGATATTTGCTATTATTATCTTATTTACTATCTATTATTGTGATTGCCACCATTATTATATGAATATTATGATTGTTATTATATTACCACGATTATGATTACTAATTTTATCACCATTTAAAGGTTATTACATATTTATATTTTACTTGTTACTCATCTAATTATTCTCTTTCCTCCTATTATTATATTTAAATCAATATTATTGTTATTATCTTTGATAATATTGAATTATTAACTATTATTACATTGCTATTATTGATATCACTATCATCAAAGTAGTCCATTGATTTTATCATTTTATCAAATTGTACCTATTTATACCATCATTAATCTTCAAACGAGGCATTAGGTATCTGTAGGCTCTCTGTGCCTCTCATTTGTCCCCCTTCATTCAGTTCTCCTCATCTTCCTTCCCCATCTCTCTTTATTCTTCCCTCTGCCTCCCCTTCCTCGAATCTATCCTCTCGCTTCTTATGGGTGTCGTTTTCTCTCTCTCTCTCTCTCTCTTTTCTCTCTCTCCCCCCCTCACTTTCTTTCTCTCTCTCTCTCTCTCTCTCTCATCTCTCTCTTCATCCCCTCTCTCTCTCTCCATCTGCTTCTCTCTCTCTCTCTCCTTCCCTCTCTCTCGTCCTTCTCCTCTCTCTCCTCTCTCTTTCCCCTCCCCCTCTCTGTCCCTCTCTCTCTCTCCTCCGGGCTAGTACAGTGGTAACGTGTCGGCTCTCATCCGAGGGGTCGGCGGTTTCGCGCCCCCGCCCAGGCGCGAGAAGTTGGCAACTGTCCGCCCGGAGGTTACTGCTGTGGCTGGGCACCACGGGCGGCAAGGTCGGTTCCGTCGAGTTCAGCAGCAGCTGACACACGTGAGGCAAAATCAAGCATACAGTATTCACACCAAGAATTCCATTGTATCAAATGGAATCCAACCAAACTTAAACTCTCCTGTCGACTCGTTTCTTTTTCTCTCTCTCAGCCTCTCCCCCTCCCCCCTTCTCTCTACCTCTCCCTCTCCCTCTCCCTCTCCCCTCCCTCCGCTCCTCTCCCTCTCTCTCCACCTCCCGCCCTCCCTCCCTCTGTCTCTCTCCCGCTTCACACCCCCCCCCCCTGTCGCTCCCATCTTTCTCTCATCTTTCTCTTCTTTTCCATCTTCTGTTTCCTCAGTTTCATTTCTTTTTCTCCCACTCTTTTCTTTCTCTTTCCCCACCCCCTCTCTCTCCTCACCTATTTTTTTCTTTCTCTCCCATCTACCCCTCCCCCTTCTCCTCCCTCCTTCCCTCCTCTCCTCGCCCCCATCTCCTCTTGCTCTCATCTCTCCCTTTCATTCTTTTCTCTCTCCATCTAATTCACTCTTTGCCCTTTTCTACTTCTTTCTACCTATACTTTCTCTGTCCCCTTTCCTCCCTTTCTGTTTCTCCCTCCCCTCTTGCTCTCTTTCTCTCCACCCTCTCTCTCAATCTCTCCTCTCTCTCTCTCTCTCCTCTCTCTCCAGTCTCTCTCACGCTCATCATCTCTCGTCTCTCTCTCTCCTCTCTCTCTGCCTATTTCTGCCTCTTTTGGCTATTTTGGAAAACTAGATACCGCAATTTCTTATAAGTCAGAAAACGTTAATGTTTGAGATAGTTATTCATGCCATAATTAAAACAAAATCAGGTAAAAATCCGTTTGGTGGTTTTGATCTCTCCTCTCTTCACTCCAGATCTCCCACAGCAACGGATAAAGGAAGTGTAAGTAAGTAAAGTGGCAACATTTCACTCCACCTGTTGGTGCCGTGCGGGCGTCATTTGGCCTTGTCTTTTTAAATGGAGGTTGTGGAGGCGGCTTTTCTGCATCGAAGCCTTCCCCATGCTACCCCCTTTTCTGCAATGTGACACGTTCCTCCGGCCGTCACATCACCCTACAGAGGCCCCGAGAAACCCTGTTTTACCTCGCAGTGAGGAGGAATACCCGCCACCCTACGATTAACCTCTGCCAAATCACTGTATTTTTCCAAATGAATTTTTTCTTTTTATATTGTTTTATCAACTATTTCTCCCAAGGATTATAAATACCAAAGTACCTATATTTTACATTTTTACATTATATATTATCTATATTATATATATATCTATATAATCTATATATATATATATAATATAATATGATATATATATATATATATAATATATTATATATATATATTATATATATATATATATATTAATGTATGTATTATGTATGTATATTACCGATCACTAAGTCCACTGATTAACTTAACCATTTGAATGATTTTACTTTTATTTTTTATTTATTTATTTAATCTCGTATCTGAAAGTATTATTTTGTTCTCGATCTTTTAGCCATTTTATCATGGTTTCGTTTACGAAAGCCAATTTATACTTTTAAGTACGTTATTCCTAATCCTATGAATTATCTTGAAATTATTTTATTGTATATATGGAGCTTTAATAACATGTCCACGTTTTAAGATTTGTCTCATTCATTCTAAACAAAGCCCTTTCTCGCTACAAGTGACGTGGGAATCAAGGTCAACAAGGGGGGGTTTGCTAAGCGGTCTGCCTCGCGCTGACACTCGAGGAAAGCCCGGATGGGCTTTCCCTGTCAAAGCTAGTGGTCGTGGGGCTTGTTCTTAATACAAGTGAAGTGAGAACGTCTTTTTGGCAGGCGTTTGTTCGGCCAGCGAACCAAAGTAGCGTGCATTAAAGTGTCTTATCATGTGTCGGCGGGGTTTTATTCTATGTTCTTTTGTTGACTTCAGTTTTGTTTCACTCTTTTATCGTTCATGTTCTATTGTCTTCATTGTACTTGGTTCTGATTAGTGTACTATTTTATGTTTCATCGTTTGTTTTTGTTAATGTGAATTTCCTTTTGTAAACAAAATGTATAAATAAAAAACCTTAATTTACCCCAGATGTCCACTTCTCCACAATGTGTGTAGTATAACTGTCTTTTACTTTCCTTCTGACCTTGTCTGTAAGACTTTTCTCATTTTCTTCATATCTTCACTGTATCAGTCAGAGGATCCTAAGGATGGCATCTGCTTTACAATCTGGTGGATCTCTCCAAGGACTTCTCATGAAGCAAACAAAACAAAAACAGGAGAACAAAAAAAAAACATTCCTAAAAAAAAAGAAACAATTGTTCTATTTTAGGAATGACAAAACAATGAAAGATTCAATATAACTGATTTCTTGTGGGAACAAAAAGTAACAATCAAATTATGTATATTCATGCCATTATATATATATTTATACATTATATTATTTTAGGAAACCCTCATTTTGCATTATTCTATTATAAATTTCAAGAACTCTTACTCTTTGAATGGGTTTTAAATCCTCAATAATAACAGAGAAACATCTGAATGGTATCCAAGTGCCACTGTCAGCCACTAGCTGTGAAGAAAATATTATATTTACCATGGTTTTCCAATTTGTTCTCAAATGATTTCTTTGTTATTGTTCTGTAATCAGATCTATAATATTTTATAATTTATTATTGATATTAGTACAGCTGAATGTTCTTTCTTACTTCTGGTATTTAAAGAATTTTACTAACCTCTTTCGGGCATTTACCAGGCACTTGCCTCTGTTCTCTCTCTGTCTTTGGTTATGGTTATATGGTTTAACACTGTATATTCTTAACATTTTAACATGTACTCAGATCACATATATTACAAGCATATGGTTCGTCTTAATCATACATGCATAATACCGAAACTTAAATGAATTTCTCCAGAAACAAAATTAATACATATTGGTTTCTTCATTAAAATATCCATTATGAAACCTTAATATAACAAGCAACAGTGAAATATAACTGCGTACCCTTTAATTAAAGAGAATGCATTGTGGGGGAAACAAAGAAAACTAAACTTTGCAGGGTGAACTCGCATATTTTACACTGTTTCCTTATCTTAGTATAATAATATAATCATATATAGTACCTAATACAAAAATAGTAAAATAAAGTATCATCTTTCTAAGAAAATAAAATATTATCTTTCTAAAAAATATTTAAGTAATAATTGTCTTACCAGCTAAAGACTAATTAATGAGGTATACATAAGTAACACATGCGTAAAGACAAGTGAGGTATACAAAGGGTGGTCACAGACGAATTTTTGGATCATTCTTACTTCGTGTCCTAGTGCTCATTATACATATATATACATGCGAATATGCATATATACACATACATACACACACATGCATATATGTATGTATATATCTATATGTATATATATACATATATATATATATATATATATATATATATATATATATATATATATATATATATATATATATATATATATATATATATATATATATATATATATATATATATATGAGTAGTTGTGTAATGGACATCTGTCCTCCTCTCACGTATGCACATGAGTGTGTAAACAGGAAGTAGGTTAATGACCCTTGGAAACCACAACTGATTAACGTAACCAATGACCATAACCGGAATGATTAACGTAATCAATGACTGTAACCGGAATCATAGTTAATGATGGATAGCATGCACACCAGACTACCTTACAGTCGTTCATGGTGCATCATAGCAGAAAGTAGGCATAAGAAAGTGATTATCATAATCAATGATCAGAACTGGAAATCATTAACCGACTCTAATGATATATAACAGGCAAATGGTGTCCAAAACCCTATTAATTCTCTCTAAATAGAATAAAACCAGCAACTTTTCAATCTATTAGGTAATTAACCTGTTGTATAACCTGCTGTATAAGCTGGAATTTCAAATATGAATTGGTTCAAAAATTTGAATGCATGTTCGGGGTTTTTATTCTTTTCTTTTGTTTTAATTCAAGTTCTGTTTTCACTCTTTTATCGTTCATGTTTTATTGTCTTCATTGTATTGGTCTATTAAGTGTACTCTTTTATGTTTCATCGTTTGTTTTTGTTAATGTTGAATTTCCTTGTACCACCGTTTACTTTACTGTCTGTGTGTTTTTATTCGTGTTTTATTGGTGTTTAGGTTGTTTTTATTGTATGTTTTATGGTGTGTTTTAGTGTCTTTGTTTGTCTTTAACTTTTTTTTTTAATAAGCTGTAATTATGGATGCTTCTTTTTTTCAACGTCGGAAACTTAATAAGGAACAAATAACATTGCCAAATGCTTATGAGCATAAACGAACCCACAGTGAATGGCACATTTTATTTTCATGTTACATTCTGCTGTAATTGCATATGGGAGCACACGCTCTCACTCGAACTCACATCACGCTTACCCAACCGTATGTCCTCGCACCTCAACATAACTCCACACACACATAACTCATTTACAACTCTTCGCTCCTCTCCACTTTTGTTTTTCTAACACTATCATCCTTCTCCCTACACACTACGGTATTTACCTTTGCTACACTTCCCTTCTCTCTCTCTCCCGCTTTTCTCTCTCTCTTTTCCCTCTCCTCCTCCTCTCTCTCTCTTCCATCCCTCCACTTTCTATCTCTCCTCTCGTTCCCTCCTTTCCTCCCTCACCCCCTTCCTCCTTTTTCCCACTTTCCTCTCGTCTCATACTCTCTTCTCTGACTTGTCTTTGTAATCTGTGGTTTTCTCTCTCTGTGTCTCTCTCTAAGTATAATTAGACACACAGATATAATTGTGTGTGTGTATATATATATATATATAAATAAATCTATATATATATATATATATATATATATATATATATATATATATATATATATATATATATTATATATATAACCAGGCGTATGTCGTATGTCATACATCTACATGTTTTGCAGAAATCAAAATTTGAACGGATTTTGACATTTAGAAGATTTTTCTCATGAAACCAAAGCATAGATGTTATATAGGAATTTATATCTTATTCTTTATTTAATTTTCTGATATGTCTTTGGTCGGGGGAGACTTTACACGATTTAAAGTCCAAATGTATTCTATACAGAAAATAGAATAGACAAACAGAGAAATCTGCACATGATAAACAACAAAACAACACTCGCGTAGTTTCCCCATGATGAACTTCGAGAACTCGCTTCCAACCTCCCCGTCGCTGCACTTCTTTTCCTTCTCTCAGTCAACCAATAGCATACGTGATACACTCACACCAGTTGACAATGCCTTCAGACCCGCAAGGAGGCTCTCTCACATTGCTGTGTGTGAAGCGAAAAGATTGGCGCAGAGTTACCGTTCTGCGTGAGGGATCGAACTGAAAAGTTTCAAAAGGTGTGTATTGCCTGCTTTGATTTGAATACATCATTTTAGAACGTGAAAGCCTTGTTGTTTATATATTTGAAGAGTAGATACGCAGTTTTGTAATATTTGGACAACGTTTATTGTGAGCAGGATTATTCATACGTAATTAGAAATGAAAATCTAGATAAATGCTGTTGGGATTGATCTTTTCCCTCTCTTTCTTCTTCCTTTACATTCATTATTTCACACTCTGATGTATCATCTTCTGTCCTGTGGTGTAAGTCTCCTCTCTCGCTCTCTCTCCGTCTCTCTCTCTCATCATCTCATCTCTCTCTCTCTCTCCTCTTTCTCTCTCTTGGTGTATGTTTCTCTCTCTGTATATCTATGTGTCTCTGTCTGTGTCCCCTACACCCCTCCCACTCTCTCCTTTTTCTCCCTCTCCCTCTCCTTCCCCTCCCTCCCTCTCCTCCCTTTTCTCCTCTCGCCCTCATTCTCCTCCCTCACTCCCTGCCATATATCTGTATATTTATACAGATTATCATATATACATACATATAGATATATTTTATGTATAAGTATACTGTATAATATGGATGTGGTGTAACCCACACACATCACACAAACACACACACACACACACACACACACCACACACACACACACACACAAATATATTATATATAATAAATTTATAATATATATATATATATATATTAGATTGCATCATTCTGCAACGAGGAAATCGGTATGTGCTGGTCCGGATTGAACCATCTCACTTGGTTTTTATTGAGATGATAGCCTGCCTAGTAAGAACGCCGAAACAGTAGACGGGCGATCTTGAAAGGAAGTTCGTACACTCTTTGGGTCACCAAAAGCCCTACTGACAGACGGTACAGTGTTTTTACACATAGGTTATTACAGATGTATGTAGGTCTTGAAAATTCCACCATGTTTACTACAGCTTACCAACCCACAGGCAATGGGCAATGTAGAAAGGGCCACCGTGTGTAAAGGATGCCTTTAGGCCACTCTCAGTCTGGAGCATCCCGAGGATTGGGACGATTTGCTCCCATACGTACGTCCTCGCGTCAACACATTCGTCCCACAGAAGCGTAATTGCCACGCCCCTATTTCTTCTGAAAAACAGGACGAAGACCTATTTTTCTCTCCCCGTAGGCGCACGAACCAACAGGTAACTTGACGAGCCCGCAGCCGCTACGTACCGACAGCGCCTGCAGGCACCAGCCAGAGAAAAGCCGTTTCAGGCGTTCCAACGCGAAGCTCCGTTAGAACGCTGGCGCAGGACCACGATGGAAACCTATGTCGCCCGCACCGAGTTCATCCAGACGACCCTCGTCCTTGTAAAGGCGAACCTGACACAACACGTCGGCCGCCACGCCGCCTAGCGCACCCGATGGAGCGGTCGTAGAATAAGACGAACGTATTGTCCATTAACATACGCCGTGCAGCATCCTATGAACCGCCGTTACGATATGGTCGTCCACCGCAAATCGATTACGTCCATATGCTCGCCCCGAGCATAAATTGAACCCCCCTTGAATGAGTCAAGAGCAGAATGAAGAACCAGTCAATCCTGAGGGCCCCGAACGATCAGAAGTGAAGCATAGGCTATTTATTTCCGGATGCTGGGATCGGTAAGCTACAGTAAGAAGGTGTTGATGGGTCAGGTGGTTGGTAGCAGCCAGGATGCTGTCTTGTTTTGTATGGGTCGTGGCACCATGGGTTTTTTCTTAATGATATCTATTCTGCAGCTGTATCTCCACAACATAAAATCCTTGTTACTCACTCACGTGCTCTCTTTGCAGTAGAAATCCTGATGCTATCTCTTAACAGACGGATTATTCATGCAACAGGTTGCAAGAGAACAAAAAGCCAAGACGAGCCTCCCTACGGAAACGACTCTGTGGTGGAGGAGTTGTCCCGTGGCCAGCTCCGACATCCTACGCAGCTCCCCCCGATTTTTCTCTCGTCTATGAATCGTCGTTGATCCACTACCAACCTCATGTCGTTGACGAATGTTCCTTTATAATTCAGGAAATTTGTTAAGGCCCGAGTGAATAGTTACTGCTAAAAATTAGAGCATGGGGTCCGCATTAAAGAAAATTATACTTTGGGATTATTTTTAATTTAGGGTATTCGGTTTTTGAAAGTTCTTTTATCCATTAACTTTTCTAGATGGCGATCCCTTAGCATTTTGATATTTTTCTTATATCTCGTTTATTTCTTTTTATTTTTGCTTTGGTATTTCATAAATATATATTTTATAATGCTTTTTGTTGTAAGTATTTCCATTTAATTCCCATATTTTATTAATTTTAGCATGGTTAGTTTTTTAAGTCTAGGATATTTTTATTAGAGCACCATATTCAACTTGTACTTCTTAAAATGTGGAGCGCGGGGCCGTGAAGAGAACCGGGTCGGCAAGGAAATGTGCGGGGTCAAAGGTTGATCTAAGCACCTTAGGTGGTGACGGTCGGGCCTTCTTGCTCAAGGGGGTGATTGGGGCAAGGAGGCCGGAGAGACAGGGTTCCGCTGGTAGGCGTAAGTGCTTGTTACGCCGGTGGTAGACAGTTATAGTGGGCCAGGGCTAGCTAGTTTAGAGCCATTATTAGGAATTCCGTGCCTCTTTTATTTTATATTGTTCATCTATTTTACAATTGTTTCATTATTTTATTTTTGTGCTTTTCAGTAATTCGAATTTTTATTAACGCGGCAATATCCCCCCCCTGGTTCACAACCATTTACCATTTTACTGTTTTTTGTTCTTTTAAAAATATACTCCTGATTTGAAACCCTTATTAATATTTCAATGAGTTCCCTCACGCAAATCGTGATTATTGTAAAGGTAAGGATACGGGCAATTTAAACATGTGTGAAGTTAAAAGGATCGCCGACTTGGAATATAGATATAATTCAATCTATTCTGAGATTTTATAGGTTAATTATAATAACCTTTCACTAAGACTATAACGCCTGTAAGGTAAACAAAGTGACCTAGATAAATCGATACATAACGAGAATGAAACCTAATGATAAAGACCCTACAATAATAACATGACAAATGAAGGATGAACAAATTTTCACTTGTAATAATAAATTATAATGAAAAGTTCTACCAGATCCTTAAATGGTTAGTGGGCCTAAAATTAAAGCCGGTTGCGAAAATAAAGGTAGTAGATTTCGATAAAACAGGTTCACTTGCCGAGAATTTGTTTTATGCAACAACTCGGAGCAGGTCCGTTTGAAGTCTGAAATAGGAAACCAGCAGATTTGGCATTGTGGGCTCCTGATCACTAAGACCCACCCCGCCGCAACGGGGACGCTAGTAGTTTGTTTAACGGAGGAATTCCATACAAACGTTGTTGTGAACGATCTGCTCAGGGGATTTCACATCAAATATACTGTTGGACGAAGCATTTAGGTACAGCTTCCTAATTTACGCCTGAGCAAAGCGAACTCGCGAGTGTGAGGTGTACTCGCGGCGCGTCCCTCCCCTCGGTTAAACACGCTTACCAACTCTGTCATACACGTACTTCCGCCACCAACTAACACGCATGCACACGACACGTTCTATCTTTCTTTCTGCACATACTCTGTATTTCAATCTCACACACACACGCACATTATACGCGTTCCCGCACGCCAAAGAAGTGGGTGGGGGCAGCTCAGGTGTGTAAGCCACTAGGGGAAGGCCTGGTACGATAATTTAAAAAACAACTATAATTGGTGTCGCCTCACCGCGGTCTTCCGCTGTGTTCATCGCGCGCACCTAACGCTTACCATACACACACATATATATATATATATAGATATAATATATATGATTTATATCTATATATATATATACTATCTCTCTACATATAGATATATCTATATCTGTTGGTGTGTGTGTGTGTTGTGTGTGTGTGTGAGTGTGTGTGTGTTGTGTGTGTGTGTGTGTGTGTGTGTGTGTTGTGTGTCTGTGTGTGTTGTTATAAATATTATATAGTATCTAATTCATATATACATAAATATATGTATATCATTATTCTGTATAAACATATATTCCTATATGCATATCTATATATATATATATATATATATATATATATATATACACACATATATATACACACCTATACACATATATATACACACACACACACATATATATATATATATATATATATATATATATGATATATATAATATATATCTATATATGTTGTGTGTGTGTTAGTGTGTGTGTGTGTGTGTGTGTGTGTGTGTGTGTGTGTGTGTCTGTGTGTATGTGTGTGTGTGTGTGTGTAAATATATATATGCATATATACATAAATATATGTGAAAGATGG
>NW_023657845.1:54418-60834 GCF_015228065.2 Penaeus monodon
CAGGTTTAGTTACACACTCATGTGCATACGGAGGGAGGACGATGTCCATTACACACTACTCATATTTTTGATATATATATATATATATTATATATTATATATATATATATATATATATTATATACATTTATACATATGTTATATCATATATCCCATATATATGATTTTAAACACCCCCAAAACACACACACACACAACCCCACACACAACACCACACAACACACAAACACAAAATTTTTATATTATATATATATATATATATATAATATTATATATATATTTTATATATATATACATATATATATATATAAATAATAATAATAATATAAAAATTATATATATATATGTTAATATAATATAATATTATATATATATATATTATATATAATATTATATTTTATATATATATCATAATAGATATTATACAACATATATGCATGTGTGTGTATGTATGTGTATATATGCATATTCGCAATTTTATATATATGTATAATGAGCACTAGGACACGAAGTAAGAATGATCCAAAATTCGTCTGTGACCACCCTTGTATACCTCACTTGTCTTTACGCATGTGTTAATTTAAAGTATACAACTCATTAATTAGTCTTTAGCTGGTAAGACAATTATTACTTAAATATTTTTTAGAAAGATATATTTTATTTTCTTAGAAAGATGATACTTTATTTTACTATTTTTGTATTATTTACTATATATGATTATATTATTATACTAAGATAAGGAAACATTTGTAAAATATGCGAGTTCACCCTGCAAAGTTAGTTTTCTTTGTTCCCCCACAATGCATTCTCTTTAATTAAAGGGTACGCAGTTATATTTCACGTTGCTTGTTATATTAAGGTTTCATAAGGATATTTTAATGAAGAAAACAATATGTATTAATTTTGTTTCTGGAGAAATTCTTTTAAGTTCCGGTATTATGCATGTATGATTAAGACGACCAATATGCTTGTAATATACGTGATCTGAGTACATGTTAAAATGTTAAGAAATTTACAGTGTTAACCATATAAACCCTAACCAAAGACAGAGAGAGAACAGAGACAAGTGCCCGGTAAATGCCCGAAAAAGGTTAGTAAAATTCTTTAAATACCAGAAGTAGAAAGAACATTCAGCTGTACTAATATCAATAATAAATTATAAAAAAATATAAAATCTGATTACAGAACAATAAAACAAAGAAATCATTTGAGAACAAAATTTGGAAAAAACCCTGGTAAATATAATATTTTCTTCACAGCTAGTGGCTGACAGTGGCCTTGGATACCATTCGATGTTTCTCTGTTATTATTGAGGATTTAAAAACCCATTCAAAGAGTAAAAGTTCTTGAAATTTATAATAGAATAATGCAAAAGAGGGTTTCCTAAAATAATATAATGTATAAATATATATATAAAGGCATGAATATACATAATTTGATTGTTACTTTTTGTCCCACAAGAAATCAGTTATATTGAATCTTTCATTGTTTTGTCATTCCTAAAATAGAACAATTGTTTCTTTTTTTTTAGGAATGTTTTTTTTTTTTTTGTTCTCCTGTTTTTGTTTTGTTTGCTTCATGAGAAGTCCTTGTGTCGTAAGACGACATGGAAGTAAAGACATAGAAATAAATAAGCACCGACGAAGGTGGTTGAGCCCGTTGCGCACGCGGGGGCGAGGGGAGAAAAGGGAGGGGAGGGAGAGACAGAACCTCCGGAGAAGGAAACGGCTAATGGACCGACATACTAGTGTTTTGGTAGGAAAGTCCCAGATCTAGTTTGGGGTAAAATATGGGCGGGAGGCCCTAGTATGGAGAATAATTAGTGAAAATTTTCTTCTCATCATAGCAGATAAAGAAAAAAGACTAGAGGGGTTTGGGGATATAGATGGGGTAATCTGACGGGTTCGTCACGGTTTACTCGGAAAGCTCGGAAATAAATGTAATTTTCATGGTTTCAGTGTTGTTTTTTTTGGGTCTATATTTGTTTCTGTTTTACATTTATATATAAAAAATACAAATAAAAATAGTAAAGAAATTTCTTTCTGTAGTCCTCAAGGTCAACTAGATACTTGGGTATTTGTTGGTCACAGGGTCATTTTGTTGAAAGGGGTTTCCAGTTTACCCATAGAAAGAACTTGGTGGTGGCAGTTATCCTAAATCGTAACGGTGTTGATTACTTTTATTTTCACAATTATCTACATCTTGATTCGCACTTGGAAGAGATCCCCAGATTGTAAAGCAGATGCCATCCTTAGGAATCCTCGAACTGATACAGGAAATATAAAGAAAATTGAGAAAAGCCCTGTACAACCCAAGGATTAAGAAGGAAGAAATAGAGAAGGACAGTTAACTAAAACACATTAGTGGAGAAGGGACATCTTGTCAATTAAGGTTTTTTTAGTTATACAGTTTAATGTTTTAAATAATTCATATACAAGAAGTGTAAGATTATCAATTGTTTGATATTCACCCTTCTCTCAGTTACATCTAAGACTAAAATTTAGATCATCAGTAACCCTCTTATGATTATTATTTTTTAATGTGGAATTCATCAAGATATGACTCAGGTATGATACAGGAGAGCTCACACTTGACGTTAATTAATAGTGCCCCCTCTAGATAAAGCCCGAGTGGATTTCCCAGTAGAAAGGGAAATAGTGGCTTTGATCATAGAGAGGAGTGAGCGCAATACATATGTATATATACATACATACATATATATATATATCTATTATTATAAAATATATATATATATATATATATATGTTTGTATTGCCCGGGTCCCTTCATGTTAAACTTGTTTCGCACAGAGACAAGACCCCCTGGCTAGCAAAAATATTTTATATATATTATATATATATATATTTTAAAAATATATATATATATAATAAATATATGAATATATATAATATGTGTGTGGTGTGTGTGGGTGGGTGTGTGTGTGTGTGTGTGTGTGTGTGTGTGTGTGTGTGTGTGTGTGTGTGTGGTGTGTTTTATGTGTGAATGGTTGTGGGGTGTGTTTTGTTGTGTTTGGTGGGATGGGGTGTATTAATAAAGTGTGAATGTTTGTGTGTGTGTTGTGTGTGTGTGTGTGTATATTATTAATATTATAATATATATATATATATATATACTATATATATATATATAATATGATATGCATATACACTTATAAACATTATTTTATGTGTGTGTGTGTGTGTGGGGGTGTGTGTGTTGTGTGTTGTGTGTGTTGTGTGGTTGTGTTGTGGTGTGTTGTATGGTGTGTGTGTTTTATATATTACACACATCCATTTAGGTTAAATAATAGTGATATATGTATATCTGTATAAATTACATATAATGGGCAGGGAGGGAAAGGGGAATGAGGGCGAGAGGAGGAGGGAGGGAGAGGGAGAGGGGCAAAATACAGAGACACATAGTATACAGAGAGAGTAAACACACCAAGAGGAGTGAGAGAAAGACTTTACACCACAGACAGAGAGTACACAGAGGTGAAAGAATGAAAAGAAGAAAAGAAGGAAAGAGAGGAAAAGATCCAAACATCACAAAAGGTTTTATCTAAAATTTTCATTTCTAATTACGTTGAAAATATCATTCACTCCCCCACAACATGGACATTGGGCTTACCATTAGAACTGCGTATCTAACCTTTAAAATAAAATAAACAACAAGCTTCACTCTAAAATGAATATCAAATCAAAGCAGGCAATACACACCTCGAAAACCCTTCAGTCGATTTCCTCACGCAGAAAAAACTCTGACGGACCAATTCTTTTCGGCTCATCACGGGAACGTGAAAGTGAGAGAGCTCCTTGGTCTGAAGGGACTAGTCACTGGTGGGGTGTTTCATTAGCATTTTGGGAGACTGAAGAAAAAGGAAAAAAAGGCAGCGACGGAGAGGTTGGGGGCGTACAGGGTTTTGTGGATACGAATCTTGCCCCTTTTGTCCTCGAGCTCATGGGGAAAAATACGCGAGGTGCTTTCTTTTTATCATTGCAGTTTCTCTATTTTCTACTCTTTTTCTGTAAGAGTACATTTGACTTAAAACGTGTATGGGCCATAAACATAAAATAAAATAAAATAAAATAAATAAAAATTCCCCTAAAAAAACTACTGCTTTGGTTCAGAGCACTCTGCTAAAAGTAAAATCCGTTTTAAATTCTTTATTTCTCATGATTATGAAACACACGCTGGGTTTTAATACCATTTATATGTGTGTCATTATGTCCTACTTTTGAGAGAGAACCACACATACAAAGCTACAGTCGAGAAAGGTAGAGGAGAGAAAAAAGAGAAAGTGGGAAAAAAGGAAGGGGGGGAGGGGGGAAAAGGGGGGAAAGAGAGAGATAGAAAGTGCGGGGTGGAAAAAAGAGAGGAGAGAGGAGAAAAAGCGAGGGAGAGAGGGAGGGAAGGATGGAGAGAGAGAGAGAGAGAAGGGAAACTGTAGCAAAAGCTATAATACCGTAGTGTGTATAGGAGAAGGTGATAGTGTAGAATACAAAAGTAGGAAGAGGAGCGAAAGAGTGTAAATGCAGTTGTGGTGTACGGGTCTATCATGAAGCGGCCCTTCACCACTGAATGAGTTGACTGTGACGACCCCCACCTTTTCAATAATCCTTAAGCTTATCAAAATAATATAAGCAAACGAACATATGTGCAAATGGCTGTAAAATATTTCGGAAGAGCATAAGGGGGTGTAGGTGAAGCAAACATAAATAAAATAATAACAGATCTTTCCTTTATTTATAGGAAGCTACAACGATATCCCGTGGCCTTCCGGATTACTTCCGGTTTTAAAAGGGCTAGCCATGAAAAACAAGATCCCCCAAAACTAATCCCGTAGAGCAATACAAAATAGGTCCTCTCAGTTCCCCTCGCCAATCAACTGCCGAGAGGCGGGAATTCGTGGGTCTTCAATCATATTGAAACATTATATTCATTTCTTACTGTTATTAGATTTGCTATATACATATACACATGGAGATTCTTTGGCCATATTAAACGTATAGATATTTTACTATATACCTTTGAAACAATGGTTTAAAATATCTCGGGAAAAAATATCTCGATAGGTGGCGCCCATTCTCACAGCGAAAACGACGCCATGGGGGGTCTAACTAGAAATCGCTGGCCCTCACGGGGACACTACACAGTATGTGTGCGTGTTGTATATGTTTAGTGCGAGACTATAACGGTTGGTAAGCGTGATGTGAGTCGAGGAGAGGCGTGTGCTGCTTACGCAATTAAGCAGATAGTCACCTGAAAAAAAAATGTGCCATTCACTGTGGGTAGTTATCTCATCAGGATTCGCACTATTACTTTTTTTCTTATTAAGTTCCGACGTTGAAAAAAAACGAAGCGTCCATAAACAGTTATTAAAAAAAAGTTAAAGACAATCATTAGACACTAAAAACACACCATAAAACAACAATTAAAACAAACGATGAAACATAAAATAGTACACTTAATAGACCAATACAATGAAGACAATAAAACATGAACGATAAAAGAGTGAAACAGAACTTGAATAAAACAAAAGAACATAGAATAAAACCCCGAACATGATAAGACACTTAAGCACCGCTCACTTTGGTCGCTTGGCCGAACAAACGCCTTGCAAAAGACGTCTCACTTCACTATATCAAGAACAATCCCCACGACAGCTTAACTTTGACAGGGAAAGCCCATTCCGGGCTTCCTCAGACTGTCAGCGAGGCAGACCGCTAGCAAAATCCCCCCCTTGTTTGACCTTGCTTCCCACGTCACTTGTAGGCGAGAAAGGGGACTTTGTTTAGAATGAATGAGACAAATCTTAAAACGTGACATGTTATTAAAGCTCGATATATACAATAAAATAATTTCAAGAAATCATAGGATTAGAATAACTTACTTAAAATATTAATTGGCTTCGTAAACGATCGAGAATACATAAAATACTTTAGAAACGAGATAAAAAAAAAAAAAAAAAAAAACATATAATAAAAAAAAATAATAATAATTCAAATGGTTAAGTAATCAGTGGACTCAGTGATCGACAAAAAAAAAAAAAAAAAAAAAAAAAATATATATAATTATATATATTATATATAAATATATATATATATATATATAATATATATATATATTACTTCCATATATTATTATATATATACTATATAATTATATATATAAATATATTAAATGTAAAAATATATGTACTTGGTACTTTATAATCTTTGGGGAGAAAAAGTTGATAAAACAATAAAAAGAAAATCATTTATTTGGTAAAACTACAATGATTTGGCAGGGGAGGTATCCACCTCACTTGCGAGATAACCAGGGTTTTCTCGGGGCTGCAGGTGATGTTGCCGGCCGGAGGACGTGTCATCACTTGCAGAAGATAAAGGGGAGGCTACGATTGCCGCAGAAGGCAG
>NW_023657845.1:60934-63434 GCF_015228065.2 Penaeus monodon
TTGAAAAAATCTGCCAAGGAAAAAACCCGTTTATCTCTAAATAACACTGCAAATTTAGCGAAAATAATATTTTTTTTGTATCAAGAACTGTTAAAAAGCCCCCCCCCTTTTTTTCCCCCCCGCCCCCCGCCCCCTCGCCGCCGCCGCCCTCGCCGCCCTCCCGGTCGTCAAAACAACGACTCGGGCTATCTATTGTCATGTACCTCATACATGTGTGTCACTCCCTGTAAACTTCAGTGAAGGGCTGTTTATCTCCAAAAGCAGGACTTGTATGGTGTTTTTGTTTTTTTTCTTTTTTTTTCTTACTATTTTTGGGAAAGACCAGTGCTTTTCATCTATTAGGTAATTAACCTGTTATTTTAAAAGTTAAAACTGCAAAGTATAAAAATTTTGGTTATCGCTTTACTTTAACGGATTTAACCCTGTTATTTGTGTTTCCCTCTTGGACGTGTGTTTGTGTAAGCTTAAAAAGTCAAAAATAAAGGCATAGGGGGGAGGGGGGGGAGTGTGATGGGGGGGGGTCGTCACACAACGCTGGCTACTATTGATCGTGTCACGCTCATTACTAAGGGTTCCTCACCTGTAACCTTCATGAAGGGCTTATTATCTCCTTAACGGACTTGTGACTGGTGATTTTTTTTGTTTGCTTCTTTTTCTTACTTTTATTGTTTTTTAATGGGGTATGGGGAATTGGCAGGGGCGGTGGGAAAGGGGAAGGAAGGATCACCTGTTCTTGGTCAACCCCTTGAATTTGGTCATTACCGGGACTGCTTCTTCCGTCCTGGGGTTTGGGGGTTCTTCCCCTTGTGCAGTTATTTGTTATTTTTTTTATGGGGGGTGATCACTCGCCTGTAAAGGGCCCAATTTGTCGAGTCAGTTACAATTTTCAAAAAATATTAAAACAATGGGCAAGTATGAGCTAGTTGGTAGATAATTTGGGTTTCGGGCGAAAATACGAAGGGGAAACCCGTCTTTGCCGGGTGTGATACCTTAAAAACCCTTTTAATGCTCTCTAAATAAAAAAACCAGCGCATTTCAATCTATTAGAAAATAACTTTTGTTTTAAAGTATGAAACGGAAAAGGGTATAAAAATTTTGGTTATCGCATTTACATTTACAGAAAATTTTAAGCCTGTTATTTGTGTTATCGCCTTTTGGGGCGTATGTTTGGAAAATTTAAAAGCATAATAAAGTACAACAAATTTCATGACCCTTTTAAATAAACTATATTTTTTTACCACCCACCCACCCCGCCCAAAAATATCATAGTTCCAGCATGGAAATATTAAACTGTGAGTGAAATACCAGGAAGAAAACATTTTAAATGGAAAAACCCACCTACCTAAAAAATAATAAATCATCGCCACCTGGGATATCACCGCAATGAAGAAAGGGGTTAATTTTCCGTAACCCCACGGGTGGCGACTGTCATTTAAGAGGGGATACGTCGACAAAGACTTATCTTCCAGACAGCTCTAATTTATCGCTACATGATGGTCCTGACCATCCCTTAAACATCCAGGAGCTGCCACCGGTGAAATATTACCCAATTTTCTCATCATTCACCAATATTAGAAATCTTTAGAAAACCAGATAAACCATGTATATTCTCTTACAAAAACAGAATATGATTCAGAGGAGGGCGGGTGGGGTGACTTAAAGGACAGTTGTGCAAGCAGGTTTCTTCTCCTTCCACATCGCTTCACCATAAGGGGATTGATGAAAAATATGTGTGTGATGGAAATAAAAAAAATAAAGTATAATCGTACCCGCTTTTTAATCTTTTCATTTAATTGTATTCTATCCTTGTCGCGGGGGACGGGCGGTAAATTTTTGGTCATTAGCAGACCCGTTTTGTGACCGACCTATGGGGGTGGGGGACGGGGGGGGGACGTTGGGTTCTGTTATGACATTTTTTTCATTAGGGGGGGGGGGGTCACCGTCTGTAAAAGGGTCAATTCTCTTCCGGGGGAAAGTTTAAAAACATAAATTGCGGGGGCGGTGTGGGGGGGGGAGGAGGGGTGAAGGGAGGGGGGTCTCAGTGCACCTGGTATTGGGGTTTGGGTTTTGATTTCTCATTCATTGAGGGGGGATCACTCGCACTTAGTCAGGGCTGTATTTTCTCTTTAAGTAGGGCTTGTGATTTTTTTGTTTGCTTCTTTTTCTTACATTATTGCTTGGGATGAGGGAAAGTGGGGGGGGCGGTAGAAGGGAAAGGAGGGTTTTTTGGGAGGAGGAGGGGAGGTGAGAGGACCCTTTAGGTGGTGTATTTGACATCATTAAAGGGGCTTTATGGTTATGATTATTAGGAGGGTGATCATTGTCTGTAACAGGGTCAATTCTCATCCGGTAAAGTTTTTAAAAATGATGAATTTGCGGGGTGGGGGTGGGGGGTATGGAAGAGGGTGGTGGTTTGGGGGGTCAAAAGTGACACCCGGCATTGGTTTTGGGTTATGATTGTCTCATTCATTAGGAGGGTGGGCCCTGTTTAAAATCATTA
>NW_023657845.1:67625-83213 GCF_015228065.2 Penaeus monodon
TAGCTCACCGGATATAGTCCTCGCACTCAACATAAACTACACACACACATACTGCATTTACACTCTTTCGCTCCTCTTCCTACTTTTGTTTTCTACACTATCATCCTTCTCCCATACACACTACGGTATTATATAGCTTTTGCTACACTTCCCTTCTCTCTCTCTCCCTCCTTTTCTCTCTCTCTTTCCCTCTCCTCTCTCCTCTCTCTTCCATCCCCCACTTTCTATCTCTCTCGTTCCCTCCTTTCCTCCCTCACCCCCTTCTTCCCTTTCCCACTTTCTCTCTTTTCTCTCTCTCTACTCTCTTCTCTGACTGTGTCTTTGTATCTGTGGTTTTCTCTCTCTGTGTCTCTCTCTAAAGTATAATTAGACACACAGATATAATTGTGTGTGTGTATATATATATATATATATATATATATAACCAGGCGTATGTCGTATGTCATACATCTACCATGTTGCAGAAATAAAAAAATTTGAACGGATTTTGACATTTAGAAGATTTTCTCCTGAAACCAAAGCAGTAGATGTTTATATAGGAATTTTATATCTTATTCTTTATTTAATTTTATGATATGTCTTTGGTCGGGGGAGACTTTACACGATTTAAGTCAAATGTATTCTATACAGAAAATAGAATAGACAAACAGAGAAATCTGCACATGATAAACAACAAACACACTCGCGTAGTTTCCCCATGATGAACTCGAGAACTCGCTTCCAACCTCCCCGTCGCTGCACTTCTTTTCCTTCTCTCAGTCAACCAATAGCCATACGTGATACACCCACACCAGGTGACAAGTGCCTTCAGACCAAGGAGCTCTCTCACTTTGCTGTGTGATGAGCGAAAAGATTGGCGTCAGAGTTACCGTTCTGCGTGAGGGATCGACTGAAGTTTCAAAGGTGTGTATTGCCTGCTTTGATTTGAATATCATCATTTTAGACGTGAAAGCTTGTTGTTTATATATTTTGAAGAGTAGATACGCAGTTTGTAATATTTGACAACGTTTATGTGTGAGAATGATTATTCATACGTAATTAGAAATGAAAATCTAGATAAAATGCTGTTGGTGATTGGATCTTTTCCTCTCTTTCCTTCTTCCTTTCATTCATTATTTCACACTCTGTGTATCTCTGTCTGTCTGTGGTGTAAGTCTCTCTCTCTCTCTCTCTCTCTCTCTCTCTCTCTCTCTCTCTCTCTCTCTCTCTCTCTCTCTCTCTCTCTCTCTCTCTCTCTTTCTCTCTCTCTTGGTGTATGTTACTCTCTCTGTATATCTATGTGTCTCTGTCTGTGTCCCTCTCCCCCTCCCACTCTCTCCTTTTCTCCCTCTCCCTCTCTCTCCCTCCCTCCCTCTCCCTCCCTTTCTCCCTCTCGCCCTCATTCTCCCTCCCTCCCTGCCATATATCTGTATATTTATACAGATATACATATATACATGTTGTTGCCTCTTTGCATCAACATAATATTATCTCCTCAATATCTGATATAATCTTAATAGTTCATACTAGTCATATTTCTCTCACAGATCTTACTCTTTCAACTTGTATTAATTTGTTTAGACAAATGCAAAGGAAAATTCACAACTTATTAGAGAATTTACAACTAATTTATTAAATGTAAAGTATTATATATAGTAAACATGTAAAGTCAATCACATAAATTTATATGTCAATAATATAACATCTGAGTTCATTATAATTCAATACAATAATTATACCATATTAAATATTCATCTTTTAACTTTAACAAATAACTTGTCACTTTACTCTAATTGTTAACATACAAACTACATAATATGAATTTAAGCAAGCTGTTATTAATTAACCAATGTCAATGCTTAAAATAGATGTAAGCAGTTAATAAAAGAATTCCTTTCTTCACATACAATGATTGAAATCATAAAAATATTTGTAAGCAAATTGAAATACAGAAAAAAGTGAGAATTAAAAAAAGGCAAGAAGAATAACTTATACCAAGCAATTTAAAAAAAAAAGAAAATGTCTTTACACAATTACTAACTTAAACTCAAGATTATCTCCATCAAAAGTAAGTGAGTACATTCTGAAAATGGACATAAAATGTCTTGTGCTTAATCAAGCAATCATAATACTGAATTAATATTGCTAAGCCGCAATTAACTCAAGCAAACTTATTCTAGGAAATACTTAATGATTACATACAAAACACAAACTTATTCTTACGCTCTACCGGAAATTAACAATCATCATCACTGTTAAGTCACACTTCCGTAGAGCTGAGATCTCGTAAAAGTAAATCATTAATTCCTTACTCTCTATGCTAACTCATTATATCAGTACACTTAGAATTCAAATCTATATGTCTTCAATTATATCATTCTTCAAACTTGACAATCAAATCTATAATCATTCCATTATATGATTATTACTTCTAAACTGAACTTAGTCAGATACAATTCTTGGTCCTTTTATATAGTCATACATCAATCAAGAAATACTTATAAACTACTTAATACACATTTTCCATAGCACATTCCCGTCCACCATGTTCCCCCTTAAACAAGAAATACTTCAACTGCTTCAATAGGGCTTACCCAAAAATGCCACCAAAGTGACATGGCTGCAAGGTGCTACCAGGGATGACTTTCAAGACCAACTCCAAACTCCTACTCCTCCGTTGGTCTGTCTCGACCCGTCTTTTATCCCCGCTATGGGGGCCCTTCCGGTCACGCCCTTAGCAGTTATCATGAATATAATTATAATTTCTCTTCACTTATTCGAAAACTATCTGCGTCAGGACTTTCCTATGTCCCAGCAAATTTTCAACACTGTATTTATCACTTTAACTTTTGTCTATCTGCCTTCCGTGTTATTTTCTTGATACCCGACTTGAATATTGTGATATATCTAGTGATCGCCTCCAACTAGTTGTTTTCGTATTCTGGCTTCTAGAAGCTTCTGTTAGTCATGGCGTGAACCACGCGCTCAGTTTGATGTCATGGGTCATCTTCCTGTTTACCATCTTTTCATCTGACCATTTTTTCTGGATTTCGCCCTCATCTTCGCCGTATTGTTCTATTTTTTGATGTTGCGACCGGATGGTGCGTCCGCTCTGCCTCGCGTTGTTTACGAATAACGCGTATCTGTCCACGACATTACCCTCCCCTTTGATGAGGCTGCGTCCCTGCAGCCTGAGGGGTGGAGAGGGAGGGCCCAGGAGAAGGGAGGAGATCCATGGCGTCGTCCCCTGGAGCAGGCGTCTGGGCAGTTGCGGAAGCATCGTCGCGACGTCGCCAGTAACGGCAAACCACTCCCAGCACACAGCTCAGATGAGAGAGGAAAAAAGAGACTAGTCCTCCCATAACTGCAATGGCCAGTAGGTGCGTAGTGGATAGGTCGTCCTCTAGGGGCTGGATGCGGTGGCGAAGTTCATATTCCCGCAGAAGGTCTGTGGCTTCACCTTCACTCCGGGCTTGCACACGAAGGATCTCCAGTTTAGGTGTGGGCGGGGCGGATGCCAGAAAACTGCGGACTGCATCGGGAAGAGTAGAGTTTAGGACGGCTGTATTGTAAGTAACAGCAGCCCCCTGGGTCGTACTCTGGGCAGGAACAACAAAGGTATCACTCCTGGCGGAGCAGGACTCCGGTAGTACAAGGAAACCAGAACCAGTCAGTTGGAGTCGGGTTCGGGTTCCATGTTGACCAGGGCAAGCGACAGACAATTGGAAAGGCTCGGGAGTTATGTATAAAAATGAACCTTCAACAGGAATTAACTGCGGGCAAAAATGCGAATCAATACAGAGTCACAATTAGACACAGGGTCTTGTCCAAGAATCGGGAAGATAGACAGAGAACGAGCTGTGGATGAGGAAAAAATAGGACCAATATCTGTACATACATATAAGTGGTTGTGTTTTACACAGTTAAACATATCAAGGTCAGAGATCTCTAATTCTTTGTAATAATCTCTAGTGTGGCTAATGGCAAATAAAGGCTTAACATTAGAAAGGAGAGAGAAAAATCCCTCTCCAGTGGAATGGGAATTGGAGTGGTTTTAAACAAGTCAAATATCATCTCTGGGTCACCTGCAAGGGGATCTGAATATAGAGGATAACACCATCCTCAACTGATCTAGGAATCACCTTTATCACATCGTACCACAAGGACAGGTAGTCGGTGGTGACTGGAAAAAGGAGTTCCTTGCCACGGTGATAAATATTCTGTAATAATTGCAAGCAATTTATCACGTGGGAGTAAATATGGGTCAAGAGAGCCCTTTAATGAAGCAAGAAGTGCTCTCTTCAAGTTGGAAACATGAGTGGACATAGACACAAATGCTGTGTGGACCAAGGACGTAAAATGCACTGTTGCAACTGACTGTCTGAGACTAAAATTATCTATCTGAATATCTTTCAAAAGAATCTTTGTATGATTTAATGCAGCTTCCATATTACTTATACTCTCATTTATAATGGAGATATCTTGTGAGTGGGAATCTAATATCTGATTATGGACATTCACTAACTTCGCCTGTTCTATATAACCATTGCGGAGTTTCTCAATCTGTGAGTGAATACGACCAGTACGATTCTGTATTAAGAGCCATATCTGGAATGGGAATTTATATACTCAAGGGGTTTGTCCATTACCCTTGGGAACTCTGGGACTCGGGATGAGGATCTTAAGGAGTAAGGATGGGATGGAATAGGTGGTGCAGGATTGGTGATAGGATTAGGAGCGGAAGCACCAGGAAGTGCCTCACCGGAGTTTTCACCTGCAGAAACGTGGTTAGTTCTTTCATTCACGCAATCTCTGTCACTCTCCATACCCATACTATCTTTCTCTTCATCTACATTCTCTAAAGCTAAAGCGTCAACTTCCTCATCAATGTCAACGCCTTCTAGGTCTCTAAGAAGCCATTCTTCCCATGGAACATTATCTTGTTGCATATGAGAATGTAACGATTCATCTGGCAGTGGGTATGGGCGTCCCACATATGGGTTTTCATCAATAGAAATTTCACTCTCTGCAACAACTTTAACTCGGTCAATGTGCACATTTAAAACCTTACCAGTGCCCAAATTCCTTATCTTCAAAATAACAGGATTAATAATCTTTAGCACTCGGTAGGGGCCTACATACAAAGGAGCAAACTTACGTGATTCTCCCGACTTTTTACATTCTTTATGTAACACCCTGTCACCCACAAGTAAAGGGTCTGTTCAACTTCCTTGGTCCTGGTGCACAGGGGAGGGACATTGCAACCTCCCGTTGAACCAACTCAAATACCATGCCTGCAGTTGCTAACAACTTCTGTCTGTAGTCATCAATATTATAGTAGCACCTTCCTGGTCTACAAAACTTAATAAAAGGCAGACATGGGTCTCTCAGGAATGTAAGGAAAAATGGGGTATCGCCAATAATGCGATGGTAGGCCGTGTTATAGGCCAATAAGGCTAGGGGTAACATCTCATCCCAACATGATGCAACATCATCTACCATGGTACGTAAGATTCTTATCAATGATCCATTAAATCTCTCTGCCATACCATTTGCAGCAGGGTGATATGGGGTTACTGTACTATGCTTTATTCCTAATATGGTTTGAACTCCCTGAAAAACTTCAGCTAAGAATTCACCTCCATTATCACTCACAACAGATTCAGGGGTCCCAAATATAGATATAACTTGTCGAACATATGCTTCAGCAACTTCCTTAGCACTTTTAGTCTTCAATGGAGCTGCAATGCCGTACCTTGTAAAACTATCGATTACGGTAAGAATGTATCTATGCCCGTGATCACTAACAGGTAAAGGACCAATTAGATCAAGGTGAACTCTCTGGAACGGACGAGTTACCTCAGGATACTTTAAAATTGGTGCCTTGGCACATCGTGCCGGTTTGAATTTCAAACAAACCTTACATGACTTCAGAAACTTTTCAACATCTCTCACCATGGATGGCCAATATGCCATTCTCCGAAGGCGAGCTAAAGTTGCATTCTTTCCACCGTGTCCCGCAATCGGAAGGACATGGTTTAGCTTAATCACCTTGTGGACAAATGCGGAAGGAATGACTACTTGTCTAATCTTATGCGCATATTTATCCTGAAAAAGCCTATAGAGAAGACCATCTTCTCCTAATCTAAACTGCCCAACTGGAACTGGGAGTTTTGGTATAACCTCGGAATTACCTCTCAAGTATTCCTTTAACTTTCCCCATTTTACATCTTTGTTCTGAGCTACAGACAAGCTACGTAAGTTCCATTCTAGAACTTCATCTGCTCTGGTCCCATCATCTAAAGTAACAGCTCCAATAACTTCTTCGTCCAGTCTAATACGAGAGAGCGCATCTGCGACAACATTATCTTTGCCTGTGAGGTAGTCAACTTCAATATCATATTCAGCTACCTGCAATCGGCCATCGAGCTACGTGTATTGCTGGAGTTAGTACTAAAGATATACTTTAGGGGTCTATGATCTGTCAAAATCCTTACTTTATGCCCAACAGCAGGGTCTGTTTACTTTAAGACCATACACTATTGCAGGGCTTCTCGTTCAAGGGTGCTGATAATTTCTTTCTGCCTTATTTAAAAGTCTGAGAAGAAAGACAAAGGTCTCAACTACCTTGGTCATCCTCCTGTTGCAACACTCCACCAATAGCGTAATCACTAGCATCAGTGGTAAGGAAAAGGGTCGAGAAAAATCAGGAAGAGATAACACAACTTCCCTAGAAATTACATCCTTAATCTTCCAAAGCTCATCTCGGCTTCATTATTCCAATCAATCAATTGAGAGGGTTTGGTTTTTCTCTCCCATCTTGGTAGCTCATACAAGGGGCGAGCCATCTTGCTGAAATTCTCCAAAAATTTACGGTAATATTTGCAAGTCCCAAGAAAGACTGTAGTTTCTCTCAAAGTCTTCGGCCTAGGAAAATCCCTAATTGCCTTAATCTTTTGAGACTGTGCCTTAATTCCTTCCTGGCTGACCACATGTCCCAGAAATCCCTTCCTTTTGGAAAAAAACGGCACTTTTCTAGTTTAAGAGAAAGTTTAGCTTTACTCAAGCGATGTACTACTTCTGTTAAGTTTGCTAGATGGCTATCCCAATCATGACTGTAACCAAGATATCATCAAGGTAACACCATCCTACTTGACCTATACCCCAGCAAGTACCTGATTGATAATCCGTTGGAAACTAGCAGGAGCATCCTTTAAACCAAAAGGTAGTGTCAAATACTCATAACGACCCTCAGGAGAAGTGAAGGCAGTTTTCTCACAGGATGCTTCAGTTAATGGAATCTGGTGATAACCTTCACGGAGATCTAAAGATGTAAAACATTTACTTTTTCCCATTTGCGCAAGAACTAAGTCAATATTTGGCAAGGGATATGTATCATTTAGTATTTGTTCATTTAATCGCCTAAAATCAAGACAAAGTCTTATGGATCCATCTTTCTTTACTACAGGAACTAAAGGATGGTTATAGGGAGACTTACTGGGTCTTAGGACTCCTCTTTTTACAAGATCTCCAATTTTCTCACGGATCTGTTCATGGTATTTCAGGGGTATGGTGTAGGGCCTGGTGTATACCGGCTTACCTTCTGTAATAATTTCATGAAAGAAGTGTTGGAAATAGTAAGTGGTTCATCTTCTAAAGAGAAAACATTTGGATATTTATATATTAAATCCCTTATAGCTTCATATTCCTTACTACCCATATGGAATGTTTTTTCCACTTGTTTTAAAAGTTTACTAATTCTGGTGGTACCGTCATCCAACCTTTCCTCTTTTAAAACGGAACCTATCGTATTTCCATCATCTTCTGTGAATGATTGGGTCATCAAAGGTCTGAGGGTACCTACCTTTCTCTTTCTGATAACTCCTACAGGGGTCTTTCTGATATTCACATATGGGAGACTTACCTCCTTTTGTCCAGCTGGCACATGTACAATTCCCGAGAAAAATAAGATGTCATCTGCATTATCTTCAGAGGGCTCAAATAGATACGATTCCCCACCTTGAAACTTCCTGTCTCTAATTATTGCCTGCTTGGTGCCATAAGAATTAGGAGCTACATCACAGGTCTCTGAAAATACCACTTCATATGCATTTATATTCTTCTTTTTCCCTGTCTGAGTTGACGTACAGCTACAATAGTCTGTCTTTGTTAATTTTGGGTCTGATGCTTGGGAGGACTCTTTTCCCGGTATGGAAGATCTAATTCCACATATAATTATTCTACTTTTTTCTTCCGACCTGGAGCGAGGGGACTCTCGGTGAGGTTCATTTTCTATGGGGATTTCCTTACCATCAATGGTTACTGTCCAGGGGCTAGATGTAATAGTTAATTTGTGAGCCTGAGCAAAATCACACCCCAGTAATGCATCTATTCCCTCAAATAAATTTGTAACTATAAATGTAACATCACTAGTAAAACTGCCAAAAGTGATTGTCAAAGTAATCTCGCCCCATACTGGTAAAAGGTTACCCCCCACTCCTTGTATTTGAACATCAGAAGGTTTGATTTTCCAAGCTAGCCCCATTTTTTTAATTTTTCTCGTGACCATGACTGTACTCTGGCTCCTGTATCTAATCCTACATGGATACTCCAAGAACTATTTCCTTGTTTCACAGTGAAACAAGATGAATCACCCCTACAGGGTTTACAGTCCTCCCAACACGTCAATCCCTCTTTTCCTGTAACTTACCTTCTCTTCCCTTGGGTTTGTAGTTATCACCTTGGGAACTACACTTACGGGCAATATGACCTAGTCCTCCACACTTAAAACAAGTCACCTCTTCATGCCCCTGAGGCCTATAAGTATTACTGCTCCTCACACGATTTAATGCAGAGTATTTGATCCAGTAGCCGACGGGAAAGTTCTTCCTCTTACCCCATTTTGCAACTGTCTAGTGTTTCGGGGATTTCTAAAGCAATTTTTAGGCTCATGGTTAGGTACTCGCATCCCACAGAAAAAACAACTCCTACGAGAACTATTTTCCCTTTTTTCATTATTCCTTGTTTCTCGTCGGTCCCCATCACCCCCAGTCCCTAATTTCTGTACATGGGCCCGTTTTGACTGTGGTGAAGGGTTGTGTTTTTCTGGAGCTTCCCCTGTCTCCTTAGCTTCTCCGGCAACAAATGCGACGCGGGAGGGTATCTTTTCCCGCTCACGTATCGCCTGAGCAGTCAAGTGAGATTCAGGGTGATGCTCAGCAAATGTTAAGGCCTTCTTTAGTAGTTTATGTGGGTCTTGTTTATCCTGAACAGTAACTTCCTTACTAAACCTCTTTGGCATTGCCTTCAAAAATGATTTCACTACATCAGCTAAAGTATAAGTTGCTCGTTCTGGTTCTAATTGATCAAGTTGGTCTCGTAATGTAAGGAGACGTATCAGAAAGGACCCTAGGGTTTCTCCTTGCTTACGCCGTGCACTTTGTATCTGATCTGCAACATCATCGGCTGAAATAATCTTAGGAAACATTCCTTCTATTACTCTTAAATTTATTATAGTCATCTCCTGAAGTTTATGAGTAAACGTCCAGCATTCGCTGCTTCCCCAAAACAATATTTCCTTGATAGTGCAATTCTGCCTCCATCAGTCCAATTTTTATTGCTTGTGGCCCTGTCAATTGCATGAAAGAACTCATCATGTCCCCGCACAAGGCCAGTGTAGTAGATGGATGACTGTACACTCCATCACCCGCAAATCCTATACTTATACTGACTTTGTTGTGGTTATCAATCTCAGATGAGGACAGCTGTTGAGTGAGCAAATTGATTAGACTATCTAGTGAATTTCCGTCCCCACTAATGTCACTCACACCGTTGTTATCATTCACTCTACTCACGGACTCCGTTTCCGCTGAGGATACCCCCGCTGTTTCCTCCGGTGTGGCCATGGCGCCTCCAGTAGAATGGGATAAGGGGAGAGGGGAAGGTGTGTGTGTTCGTGAGGCTGCCGAAACAGAATGGGTAAGTGCCAAATTCTCAAGGTCGGCCAAGGCCGAGGAAAGAATATTATCTATTATTTCCCAACTGGCATAGTTATTCGATCCCTTACGCTGCCACCAAATGTTGTTGCCTCTTTGCATCAACATAATATTATCTCCTCAATATCTGATATAATCTTAATAGTTCATACTAGTCATATTTCTCTCACAGATCTTACTCTTTCAACTTGTATTAATTTGTTTAGACAAATGCAAAGGAAAATTCACAACTTATTAGAGAATTTACAACTAATTTATTAAATGTAAAGTATTATATATAGTAAACATGTAAAGTCAATCACATAAATTTATATGTCAATAATATAACATCTGAGTTCATTATAATTCAATACAATAATTATACCATATTAAATATTCATCTTTTAACTTTAACAAATAACTTGTCACTTTACTCTAATTGTTAACATACAAACTACATAATATGAATTTAAGCAAGCTGTTATTAATTAACCAATGTCAATGCTTAAAATAGATGTAAGCAGTTAATAAAAGAATTCCTTTCTTCACATACAATGATTGAAATCATAAAAATATTTGTAAGCAAATTGAAATACAGAAATTAGTGAGAATTATATTTAGGCAAGATGAATTACTTATACCAAGCAATTTAAAATACTAAGTTAATGTCTTTACACAATTACTAACTTAAACTCAAGATTATCTCCATCAAAAGTAAGTGAGTACATTCTGAAAATGGACATAAAATGTCTTGTGCTTAATCAAGCAATCATAATACTGAATTAATATTGCTAAGCCGCAATTAACTCAAGCAAACTTATTCTAGGAAATACTTAATGATTACATACAAAACACAAACTTATTCTTACGCTCTACCGGAAATTAACAATCATCATCACTGTTAAGTCACACTTCCGTAGAGCTGAGATCTCGTAAAAGTAAATCATTAATTCCTTACTCTCTATGCTAACTCATTATATCAGTACACTTAGACAATCAAATCTATATGTCTTCAATTATATCATTCTTCAAACTTGACAATCAAATCTATAATCATTCCATTATATGATTATTACTTCTAAACTGAACTTAGTCAGATACAATTCTTGGTCCTTTATATAGTTCATACATCAATCAAGAAATACTTATAACTACTTAATACACATTTTCCATAGCACATTCCCGTCCACCATGTTCCCCCTTAAACAAGAAATACTTCAACTGCTTCAATAGGCTTACCCAAAAATGCCACCAAAGTGACATGGCTGCAAGGTGCTACCAGGGATGACTTTCAAGACCAACTCCAAACTCCTACTCCTCCGTTGGTCTGTCTCGACCCGTCTTTTATCCCCGCTATGGGGGCCCTTCCGGTCACGCCCTTAGCAGTTATCATGAATATAATTATAATTTCTCTTCACTTATTCGAAAACTATCTGCGTCAGGACTTTCCTATGTCCCCAGCAATTTTCAACACTGTATTTATCACTTTAAACTTTTGTCTATCTGCCTTCCGTGTTATTTTCTTGATACCCGACTTGAATATTGTGATATATCTAGTGATCGCCTCCAACTAGTTGTTTTCGTATTCGTGGCTTCTAGAAGCTTCTGTTAGTCATGGCGTGAACCACGCGCTCAGTTTGATGTCATGGGTCATCTTCCTGTTTACCATCTTTTCATCTGACCATTTTTTCTGGATTTCGCCCTCATCTTCGCCGTATTGTTCTATTTTTTGATGTTGCGACGGATGGTGCGTCCGCTCTGCTCGCGTTGTTTACGAATAAACGCTATCTGTCCACGACACTACATACATAATTATATATTTATGTATAAGTATATGTTATATATGGATGTGTGTAATACACACACACATACACACACACACACACACACACACACACACACACACACACACACACACAATATATATATATATATATATATATATATATATATAATATATATATATATTGATTTGCATCATTCTGCACGAGGAAATCGGTATGTGCTGGTCCTGATGACCATCTCACTTGGTTTATTGAGATGATAGCCTTGCTAGTAAAGACGCCGAAACAGTAGCCGAGGCGATCTTAAAGGAGTATCTTACACTCTTTGGTCCACCAAAAGCCCTACTGACAGACAGAGTACAGTGTTCACAAATAGGTTATTAACAGATGTATGTAGGATCTTGAAAATTCGCACCATGTTTACTACAGCTTACCACCCACAGGCAAATGGCATGGTAGAAAGGGCCAACCGTGTGATAAAGGATGCCTTAGCCACTCTCAGTCTGGAGCATCCCGAGGATTGGGACGATTTGCTCCCAGAGGTACGTCTCGCCGTCAACACATCGGTCCACAGAAGCGTTAATGACACGCCCCTATTTCTTCTGACAGGACGAGACCTATTTTTCCCCGTAGGCGACACGAACCAACAGGACGTGGACGAGACCGCAGCCGCTACGTACCGACAGCGCCTGCAGGCAGCCAGAGAAACAGCCGTTCAGACGTTCCGCGAAGCTCGTAGACGCTGGGCGCAGGACCACGATGGAAACCTATGTCGCCCGCACGAGTTCCATCCAGACGACCTCGTCCTTGTAAAGGAGAACCTGACACAACAGCGCGGCCGCCACGCCGCCCTAGCGCCCCGATGGAGCGGTCCAGTGAGAATAAGACGACGTATTGGTCCAGTAACATACGCCGTGCAGCATCCTATGAACCGCCGTTACGATATGGTCGTCCACGCAAATCGATTACGTCCGTATGTCGCCCGAGCAGAAATTGAACCCTTGAATGAGCAAGAGGCAGATGAAGAACCAGTCAATCCTGAGGCCCCGAACGATTCAGAAGGCGAAGCATAGCTATTATTCCGGATGCTGGGATCGGTAACTAGCAAGTAAAAGGTGTTGATGGGTCAGGTGGTTGGTAGCAGCCAGATGGCTGTCTTGTTTTGTATGGGTCGTGGCACCAGTGGGTTTTCTTAATGATATCTAATTCTGCAGCTGTATCTCCACAACATAAATCCTGTTACTCACTCACGTGCTCTCTTTGCAGTAGAAATCCTGATGCCATCTCTTAACAGACGGATTATTCATGCAACAGTTGCAAGAGAAGCAGAAAGCAAGACGAGCCTCCCTACGGAAACGAGTCTGTGGTGGAGGAGTTGTCGTGGCCAGCTCCGACATCAGACGCAGCTCCCCCCGATTTTTCTCATCGTCTATGAACTCGTCGTTGATCCACTACCAACGTCATGTCGTGACGAAATGTTCATGTATAATTCAGGAAATTTGTTAAAGGCCCGAGGGTGGGTTACTGCTACAAATTAGAGCTGGGGTCCGCTTTAAAAAAATTAATTTTGGGGGGATTTTTTAAATTTGGGTATTGGGTTTAAAATTTTCTTTTATCCATTAATTTTCTAATGCGATCCCTTAGCCTTTGATTTTTTTCTTATATTTTTATTTCGTTTTATTTTTGCTTTGGTATTTCAAAAATTTTAATTTTTTAAGCTTTTTGTTGAAAGTTTTTCCTTTTTAAACCCCATTTTTTATTATTTTAGATGTTATTTTTAAGCTGGGGATTTTTTATTAACACAATGAAAATTTTGTACTTCTTAAAATGGGGGAGCCCCCGTGAGAGAACCGTCGGCCCAAAGGGAAAAGGGCGGGTCAATTGATCTAGCCACCTTAGGGGGTGCGGTCGGGCCTTCTGCTCAGGGGTGTTTGGGGGCAAGGGGGCCGGAAAACAGGGTTCACGTGGTGGGCGAAAGGGGCTGTGTACGCGCGGGGGTAACAGGTCGTAGTGGGGGGGCTGCAGTTGAGCCTTTTTTAGAATCCCGGTGCCTTTTTATTTTATATGTTCATCTTTTTACATTTTTCCCTTATTTTATTTTGTGCTTTTAAAGTAATTTGAATTTTTTTTTAATGCGGCAATAACCCCCCCCTGGTTAACCATTTTCCATTTTTCTGTTTTTTTTTCTTTTAAAAAAATACTCCTGATTTAAAACCCCTTATTAAAATTTTAAAGGTTCCTCACCAAAATGATTTTGTAAAAGGTAAAGGAAAAGGGAAAAGTAAACATGTGTGAAGGTTAAAAGGATCGGGGGACTTGGAATATGATTAATTCAATTATATTCTGAATTTTTTAGGGAAATTTTAATAAACCTTTCACAAAATATACGCCTGTAAAAAGGAAACAAAATGCTAGAATAAATCGTAAAAAACGAGAAAAAGAAACCCAATGAAAAGACCCTCATATAACAATGAAAAATGAAAGGAAAAGAAAAATTTTTAACTTGGAAATAATAAAATATAATGAAAATTACTACCTCCTTAAATGGTTATTGGGGGTAAATTAAAAACCGGGCGAAAATAAAATAGAATTTGAAAAAGAGGTTCCCCTTTCCGGGGAATTTTGTTTATAAAAAAATCGGAGCAGGTAGTTTGAAGTCTAAAAAAAAAACAGCGATTTGAGCATGGGGGTCTGATCACTAAAGACCCCCGCCACGGCGCTATTGGGTTGTTAACGGAGGAATTTCCCTACAACTTTTTGTGAACGATCGCAAGGATTTTACCAAATCTGTTGGGCGAAGCATTTAGGTAAGCTTCCTAATTACCCTGACAAAGTCGAGACTCGCAGTGGAGGTTACTCCGTGCCGTCCTCCCCCCGTTTAAACACGCTTACCACTCTGTATACCGTATCCCAACACACCATGCACATACACTTCTATCTTTCTGCACAACTTTGTATTCTATCTACCCACACGCACATTCGCGTTCCGCACGCAAAAAAAGTGGTGGGGGCAGCCAGGGGTGTAAACCCCTAGGGGGAAGGGCCTATGTACGTATTAAAAAACAAAATTTATCATTATTATTATACCTTTTCTAAAATTTCATTTTTTTTTGATTTCCTATTATTATTTTTATTTATATTATTATTAAATTTTATTTAAAAATTTTTTTCTATCCTATTTTTATTTTTTTTTAGTGGGTGATTAAAATCAGTAGAGTTTAAAAATTTGGTTGGTAGCGGTTACCCCAAATACAGGTGATTCCATGTGGGTTTTTTGGGGATTTTGAGGATGCTCTTGGGGGATTTGAACGTGATCCCGTATCACAAAAAAAAGAACTGGGAAAAAAAACCCCCAATACAAAATGGGATACAGTTCAATCCACCCGGATTCCCTCTTCAGGTCCCAAAGGAAAAGGGGGGGGGAGGGGTTTTAAAAAAGAGAGAGGGGAGGGAACCGGGGGAGGTGAGGACAGACGAACGAAGGAAGGGGGGGTCACATCAGGTCGGAGGATCGGGCGGGCATCGCCGGGTGGCCCGGGATCGGGGTGTAAAGTGTTTTGCTATTCATAAAAAGAAATATATAAAAGCATCACTGGGGTGACTAAAAGGCAACATAAAAAGAGCCCAATTTACATTTATTACGCGCAAATCTTTCGAACATAACCAATTTACAAGATAACACCCATAACTTTCTTGAAAAACGAGGGAACCCGCCACCACGGGAAGCACCCGTCAGCCAGCTAAAATCCAATAGTCCCGTCACCAAGATAAAAAGTTCTCTCTCCTCTGACTGACCATGCTTTACGGGGTTGACCTTTTTTACTGGGGTTCCCCCCGCTTGGTGGTTTTTT
>NW_023657845.1:88313-93733 GCF_015228065.2 Penaeus monodon
GAGAAATCTGCACATGATAAACAACAAACACACTCGCGTAGTTTCCCCATGATGAACTCGAGAACTCGCTTCCAACTCCCCGCCCGCTGCACTTTTTTTCCTTCTCTCAGTCAACCAATAGCCATACGTGATACACCCACACCAGGTGACAAGTGCCTTCAGACCAAGGACTCTCTCATTTTCCCTGTGTGATGAGCGAAAAGTTTGGGCGTCAGAGTTACTGTTCTGCGTGAGGGATCGACTGAAGTTTCAAAGGTGTGTATTGCCTGCTTTGATTTGAATATCATCATTTTAGACGTGAAAGCTTGTTGTTTATATATTTTGAAGAGTAGATACGCAGTTTGTAATATCTAACAACGTTCATGTGTGAGAAGATTATTCATACGTAATTAGAAATGAAAATCTAGATAAAATGCTGTTGGTGATTGGATCTTTTCCTCTCTTTCCTTCTTCCTTTCATTCATTATTTCACACTCTGTGTATCTCTGTCTGTCTGTGGTGTAAGTCTCTCTCTCTCTCTCTCTCTCTCTCTCTCTCTCTCTCTCTCTCTCTCTCTCTCTCTCTCTCCCCTCTTCTCTCTCTTTTTGGTGTATGTTACTCTCTCTGTACATCTATGTGTCTCTGTCTGTGTCCCTCTCCCCCTCCCACTCTCTCCTTTTCTCCCTCTCCCTCTCTCTCCCTCCCTCCCTCCCTCTCCCTCCCTTTCTCCCTCTCGCCCTCATTCTCCCTCCCTCCCTGCCATATATCTGTATATTTATACAGATATACATATATACATACATATATATATATTTATGTATAAGTATATGTATATATGGATGTGTGTAATACACACACACATAACACACACACACACACACATACACACACACACACATATATATATATATATATACATATATATATATATATATATATATATATATTATATTAGATTTGCATCATTCTGCACGAGGAAATCGGTATGTCTGGTCCTGAAAACCCCATCTCACTGGGTTTTATTCAGATGATAGCCTTGCCTAGTAAGACGCCGAAACAGTAGCCGAGGCGATCTTAAAGGAGTATCTTACACTCTTTGGTCCACCAAAAGCCCTACTGACAGACAGAGGTACAGAGTTTACAAATAGGTTATTAACAGATGTATGTTAGGATCTTGAAAATTCGCCCCATGTTTTACTAAAGCTTACCCCCCCACAGGAAAATGGCATGGTAGAAAGGGCCAACCGTGTGATAAAGGATGCCTTAGGCACTCTCAGTCTGGAGCATATTGAGGATTGGGGCGATTTGCTCCCATACGTACGTCTCGCCGTCAACACATCGGTCCACAGAAGCGTTAATGACACGCCCCTATTTCTTCTGACAGGACGAGACCTATTTTTCCCCGTAGGCGACACGAACCAACAGGACGTGGACGAGACCGCAGCCGCTACGTACCGGGACAGCGCCTGCAGGCAGCCAGAGAAACAGCCGTTCAGAACGTTCCGCGAAGCCGTAGAACGCTGGGCGCAGGACCACGATGGAAACCTACGTCGCCCGCACGAGTTCCATCCAGAAAGACCTCGTCTTGTAAAGGAGAACCTGACACAACAGCGCGGGCCCCCACGCCGCCCTAGCGCCCCGATGGAGCGGTCCAGTGCGAATAAGACGACGTATTGGTCCAGTAACATACGCCGTGCAGCATCCTATGAACCGCCGTTACGATATGGTCGTTCGTCCACGCAAACCGATTACGTCCGTATGTCGCCCGAACAGAAATTGAACCCTTGAATGAGCAAGAGGCAGATGAAGAACCAGTCAATCCTGAGGCCCCGAACGATTCAGAAGACGAAGTATAGGGTGTTATTCCGGATGCGGGATCGGTAACTAACAAGTAAAAAGGTGTTGATGGCTCAGGTGGTTGGGCAGCAGCCAGATGGCTGTCTTGTTTTGTATGGGTCGTGGCAAACCCAAAGGGTTTTCTTAAAGATATCTAATTCTGCAGCTGTATCTCCACAGCATAAAATCCTTTACTCACTCACGTACTCTCTTTGCAGTAAAATCCTGATGCCATAAACTTAACAGACGGATTATTCATGCAACAGTTGCAAGAGAAGCAGAAAGCAAGACGAGCCTCCCTACGAAAACGAGTCTGTGTGGAGGAGTTGTCGTGGCCAGCTCCGTCATCAGACGCAGCTCCCCCCGATGTTTTCTCACGTCTATGAACTCGTCGTTGATCCACTACCAACTTCATGTCGTGACGAAATGTTCATGTATAAGTCTGGAAATTTGTTAAAGGCCCGAGGTGATAGTTACTGCTACAAATTAGAGCATGGGGTCCGCATTAAAGAAAAATTTTACTTTGGGGGATTATTTTTAATTTAGGGTATTCGGTTTGAAAGTTCTTTTTATCCATTAACTTTCTAATGCGATCCCTTAGCCATTTTGATATTTTTTTCTTATATCTCGTTTATTTCGTTTTCATTTTTGCTTTTGGTATTTCATATATATATTTTTTTAAAGCATTTTGTTGTAAGTATTTCCATTTTAATTCCCATATTTTATTAATTTTAGAATGGTTAGTTTTTAAAGTCAAGGGATATTTTATTAGAGCACCCTATGCAACATTGTACTTCTTAAAATGTGGAGCACCCGTGAGAGAACCGTCGGCCCGGAATGGCGGGGGCAAAACTGATCTAGCCACCTTTAAATGGTGACGGTCGGGTCTTCTGCTCGAAGGGGTGATTGGGTAAGGAGGGCCGGAGAGAAAAGAGAGTTCAGCTGGTCGCGTAAATGGTTGTGTACGCGCGTGGTAGACAGGTCGTAGTGGGCAGGCTAGCAGTTTAGAGCCATTATTAGGAAATCCCGGTGCTCTTTATTTTATATTGTTCATCTAATTACATTGTTCCTTATTTATTTTGTGCTTTTCAGTAATTCCAATTTTTATTAATGCGGAAATAACCCCCCCCCCATGGTTCAACCATTTACCATTTTAAATGTTTTTTTGTTCTTTTAAAATATACTCCTGATTTGAACCCTTATTAATATTTCATGAGTTCCTCACCAAAATGATTATTGTAAAGGTAAAGGAAGGCTAGTAAACATGTGTGAAGCTAAAAGGATCGGCGACTTGGAAATATTAAGATATAATTCAATGATATTCTGAGATTTTATAGGTAATTATAAAAACCTTTTACTAAGAATATACGCCTGTAAAGGTAAACAAAAGTGACTAAATGAATCGATAATAACGAGAAATGAAACCTAATGATAAAGACCCTCAATAATAACAATGACAAATGAAAGGAATGAACAATTTTCAACTTGGGAAAAAATAAAATTTTAATGAAAAGTTTACTACCTCCTTAAATGGTTAGTTGGCCTAAAATTAAAAGCCAGGTGCGAAAATAAAGTAGTAGAAATTTGATAAAAAGAGGTTCCCTTGCCGGAGAATTTGTTTATCAACAAATCGGGAAACAGGTACGTCTGAAGTCTAAAAGAGGAAACCAGCGATTTGAGCATTGTGGCGCCTGATCACTAAGACCCCCGCGCACGGGGGACGCTAGTTGGGTTGTTAAAAGAGGAATTTCCCTACAAACGTTGTTGTGAACGATCTGCAGAGGGATTTCACTCAAATACTGTTGGACGAAGCATTTAGGTACAGCTTCCTAATTACGCCTGAGCAAAGTCGAGACTCGCGAGTCTTGCGTGGACGACCATATCGTAACGGCGGTTCATAGGATGCTGCACGGCGTATGTTACTGGACCAATACGTCGTCTTATTCGCACTGGCCCGCTCCATCGGGGCACTAGGGCGGCCCCCCCGTGGCGGCCGCGCTGTTGTGTCGGTTCTCCTTTACAAGGACGAGGTCGTCTGGATGGAACTCGTGCGGCGACGTAGGTTTCCATCGTGGTCCTGCCGCCCAGCGTCTACGGGGCTTTTGCGGAACGTCTGAAAGGCTGTTTCTCTGGCTGCCTGCAGGCGCTTGTCGGGACTAGCGGCTGCGGTCTCGTCCACGTCCTGTTGGTTCGTGTCGCCTACGGGGAAAAATAGGTCTCGTCCTGTCAGAAAAAATAGGGGCGTGTCATTAACGCTTCTGTGGACCGATGTTTTTGACGGCGAGACGTACGTATGGAGCAAATCGTCCCCCAAACCTCAATATGCTCCAGACTGAGAGTGCCTAAGGCATCCTTTATCACACGGTTTGGCCCCTTCTACCATGCCATTTGCCTGTGGGTGGTAAGCTGTTTGTAAAAAGGTGCGAATTTCAAGATCCTACATACATCTGTTAAAACCTATTTGTAAACTCTGTACCTCTGTCTGTCAGTAGGGCTTTTGGGGACCAAAGAGTGTAAGATACTCCTTTAAGATCGCCTCGGCTACTGTTTCGGCGTCTTTACTAGGCAAGGCTATCATCTGAATAAACCTAGTGAGATGGTTAATCAGGACCAGCACATACCGGTTTCCTCGTGCAGAATGATGCAAATCTACTGTATATATAAATATAAATATATATATATATATATATATATATTTTGTGTGTGTGTGTGTGTGTGTGTGTGTGTGTGTGTGTGTGTGTGTGTGTATGTGTGTGTGTATTACACACATCCATATATACATATACTTATACATAAATATATATATGTATGTATATATGTATATCTGTATAAATATACAGATATATGGCAGGGAGGGAGGGAGAATGAGGGCGAGAGGGAGAAAGGGAGGGAGGGGAGGGAGGGAGAGAGAGGGAGAGGGAGAGGAGAGAGAGAGAGAGAGAGACTTACACCACAGACAGACAGAGATACACAGAGTGTGAAATAATGAATGAAAGGAAGAAGGAAAGAGAGGAAAAGATCCAATCACCAACAGCATTTTATCTAGATTTTCATTCCTAATTACGTATAAAATAATCATTTTCACACATGAACGTTGTCAAATATTACAAACTGCGTATCTACTCTTCAAAATATATAAACAACAAGCTTTCACGTCTAAAATGATGATATTCAAATCAAAGCAGGCAATACACACCTTTGAAACTTCAGTCGATCCCTCACGCAGAACAGTAACTCTGACGCCAATCTTTTCGCTCATCACACAGGAAAGTGAGAGAGCTCCTTGGTCTGAAGGCCTTGTCCCTGGTGTGGGTTTTATCACGTATGGCTATTGGTTGACTGAGAGAAGGAAAAAAAGTGCAGCGACGGGGAGGTTGGAAGCGAGTTCTCGAGTTCATCATGGGGAAACCCACGCGCAGTGTGTTTTGTTGTTTTATCATGTGCAGATTTCTCTGTTTGTCTATTCTATTTTCTGTATAGAATACATTTTACTTAAATCGTGTATAGGTCCCCCGACCAAAGAAACCAAAAATTAAATAAAGAATAGATAAATCCTATATAAATATCTACTGCTTGTTTTCAGGAGAACTCTTCTAAATGTCAAA